>NW_019942724.1:18664-27243 GCF_002910315.2 Salvelinus sp. IW2-2015 | reverse complement strand
GAGAGCAGACAGAGAGAGAGAAGACAGACAGAGAGAGAGAGCAGACAGCAGAGGAGAGAGAGAGAGCAGACAAGACAGCAGAGAAAGAGAGCAGACAAGAGAGAGAGAGAGCAACAGAGAGAGAGAGAGCAGACAGACCAGAGAGAGAGAGACATACAGAGAGAGAGAGCAGACACAGAAGAGAGAGAGCAGACAGAGAGAGAGAGAGCAGACAGAGGAGAGAGCAGACAGAGAGAGACGAGCTAATGGAGGATACACACCGGAATCGGTTTATTTAGCTCTGCTAATGTATCATCTGGGATAAAAGCTACTGGTGGGAAGAGACAGAGAGAGACTGTGGAACATATCTATCCTGATCCCTAGACTCAGTGTGGGGAAGAGGAGCTGATGAGAGAGGAAAGTGGATATGGGACATGGAGGCAGTGTGTCAGACCGTGCTCGAGTCGGAGAGGGTTTTAAGTCCCACCAGATGGCGATGGATTTTCAATTGAGGGAAATTAATAGTTTTGTATGTAGAATGGACGAGTAATGGGGTCTGTTTGACGTGAGTGGTAATTAAAGCGGTCACATCCACTTCGATAAACATTAGCAGATTAATTGTCAAAAAGAGGCCGGAGCGATAAATAAACAAATCTATCGGCACAGAGGGAAGTGTTTGATTTTGTGTGTCACTGGGTGTCTCATTTCCCATCCAGACTGCTCAAGAAGTGGTCCATTTCCTAATGAGCAAACGCCAGTCTTAATTACAACATCCTCACTAGCTGAAAGGGTATGAGACCAAACTCTCTCTCTCTCGTATGCCCTCTCTGTCTCTCCCTCCCTTACCCATTCTCACGTGCTCAAATAAAACATGTTACCCAGCCAAAGGTTAGCTGTTAGCATCTTATTTGTGACAGTCGGACTGAGCGACACTGCCAGGTAATTCATAAGGGGTGGAGAGTGAGTGCGATGAAGAGCATCGATAGCTTGATTCATTAGCGCTAGCGCCATCGTCCTCCGCATACTCATTATCCTGCTCCCAAATTGAAAAGCATTCGGATCACATGAATGACTTGTTGATAACAGCCTCGCTGTATAGTCAGGCCTTGCCAAAATACTGACGTGATTGAGAAGGTACTGTAGAGAGAGAGGCCTCTGAAGTCACAACACTCTGACTTGGCTGTGACTCACATTTCAGGCGGAAACATCTTGTTTAATTGTACGTTTGCAGAGCTACAGTAGTGTACGAGTCATGTGAAGTCAAATGGTCTGAGAACTTAAGTCGTTGGTGTTCTACTGCAATCCAGTAAAATTAATTTCCGACTTCTATTCCCAAGTCACTTGTAGGTCTAATATGTTTTTTGGCTCTACACTGTATTATCTCTGTATTATTATCCTCTCACTTTAAGGGAATACATCCTTTGTTCTTCTAAGACAATGATTGGAGGATCAGGTGTGAAGCTATTGTATTGACAAGATAGTCGAGTGACCCCTCTATCAATGGAAATACATGCCCTGAAAGATGGAAGGCAAGCGGAAAGAGGGGAGATCAGGTTGGACCATTCTAGCCAATGAGAGGGCAGATATGAATGTGGACAACAGGCACAACTCCGATGTAAATTTGATTGTTTCAAAGTAGCCGAAGTGCCTAACTGTTACGAAACACACAACAAATATTACAATTCATTTCCTTGTTGACCAAAATCGACACTCTCATTGACCTCTGTAAGAAAATGCCTTCGTGGTCTTAATTTCGTGGACAGATTTCGGGACTAAAACCCTCTCGCTTAGCCTCTTCTGCTCTGAGTTAAGGCATAGCAGTCATTATCAATCAGCTGAAAATCATTGATGCCTAATCAGCAGACATTTCACAGGAATGATTGTGGCAATCAATGTTCCTCTCGTTGTCCTCTGAGCTGACGATGTCTATTATTCATGGGAGTTATCGAGACATCGGACAGGGAATCAGTGGGACTCCATATATCTCTGTTAGCTCGGGGATGAAAAGGACTTTGGCGACGCGGACAAATAAAATGCCCTGTAAATATAAAAATAGATGGAGGATAATCACTCGTCTTGGAAATGGTTGAACCCCTTTAAGGGGGGACATGAATGTGTGATCACTAATCCAAAAAAAAAATGACCCTTAGGAAAAGGCCAGTTATCATCTGCATGTGTCATTCCTGATTATGGTACAGGAACATGGAAACTCTCATTTCTACTCTTTGCTAAATTGAGATGTGAGGACCCCACGTTTCTAGGTCAATTTAATTTAACAAGGCAAGTCAGTTAAGAACAATTTATTATTTACAATGACGGCCTACTAAAAGGCACAAGGCCTCCTGCAAGGACGGGGGCTGCGATTAAAAATATAATACAATTAAATATAAATATAGGACAAAACACACATAACAACAAGAGAGACAACACAACACTACATAAAGCGAGACCTACGACAACCACTTAGCATTTATTTTTATTTATTTCACCTTTATTTAACCAGGTAGGCTAGTTGAGAACAAGTTCTCATTTACAACTGTGACCTGGCCAAGATAAAGCAAAGCAGTGAGACACAAACAACAACACAGAGTTACACATGGAATAAACAGAAGTACAGTCAATAACACAATAGAAAAATCTGTATACAGTGTGTGCAAATGGAGTAAGGAGGTAAGGAAATAAATAGACTAATAGTGGCGAAGTAATTACAATTTAGCAATTTACACTGGAGTGATAGATGTGCAGATGAGGATGTGCAAGTAGAAATACTGGTGTGCAAAAGAGCAGAAAAACAAATATGGGGATGAGGTAGGTAATTGGTAGGATGGGCTATTTACAGATGGGCTGTGTACAGCTGCAGCGAGCGGTAAGCTGCTCTGACAGCTGATGCTTAAAGTTAGTAAGGGAGATATGAGTCCCCAACTTCAGTGATTTTTGTAATTCGTTCCAGTCATTGGCAGCAGAGAACTGGAAGGAAATGCGGCCAAAGGAGGTGTTGGCTTTTGGGATGACCAGTGAAATATACCTGCTGGAGCGCGCGCTACGTGTGGGTGTTGCTATGGTGACCAGTGAGCTGAGATAAGGCAGAGCTTTACCTAGCAAAGACTTATAGATGACCTGGAGCCATTGGGTTTGGCGACGAATATGAAGTGAGGGCCAGCCAACGAGAGCGTACAGGTCGCAGTGGTGGGTAGTATATGGGGCTTTGGTGACAAAACAGATGGCACTGTGATAGACCGCATCCAGTTTGCTGAGTGGCATAGATAGAGACGGCATAGAGAGAGTGTGTAATGTAATGTTTCCTGTCAAAACGTTAACCACGGGTTTTTATCTCCCATTGAGACGAACCGAAAGGCGTATGGTGTTTTGGGGGACAGTAAACAGTGTATTGGTACAGGTGGAACTGTCTCTACTTTCTCCATGCTCACCGCTTTTCATTTCAGATCAATTATTCATTCTTGGAACATACAACACTTTCGTTTTCAGTTTTAGGTGATTTCGCTTTGAAAGATTAAAGCCAAAGCATTTTAATTAACTTCCATCCCGTTGTCAGAGTTCCCAAATTAAACATCTAGCTGTCGCTACAGAAAAACTCTTCATTAAAATGTCACACCATTTCCATTTGGCTGGATCACCTGAAAGTCTTTACTGACAGGTTTGACGTTTTCAAACATAAAGCATTTCCTTAATAGAAAGGGTGTATATTTTTGCCTCACCGTAGAGATTTTTGACTGATGTTGTTCAAATTCATTACATTTATCAACGCGTACCAGTGACTGCACGCTCACACACACACACACACACACACACACACACACACACACACACACACAACACACACAACACACACACACACACCCACACCACACACACCACACACAACCACACACACACAAACCACACACACACACACACAACACACACACACACACACACACACACACAGTCTCCTAAGGTACGGGTTCTCCTCCCAGGCTGGTCTCCATACAGTAAGTTGCTTACTTACTTACACACCATAATTAATCTGCTGACACAAACCTCCAACAGCTGTCCACTGCTGTCCACTGCTGTCCACTGCTGTCCACAGCTGTCCACTGCTGTCCACTGCTGTCCACAGCTGTCCACTGCTGTCCACTGCTGTCCACAGCTGTCCACTGATGTCCAAAAGCTGTCCACTGCTGCATTACTGACCACAACGACAAACTGGTCAGAGATGTTTAGTGGGGGGGTGTTAGCAATGTATGTTATTCTTCAATAACACAAACTCCAAAGCAAATCAGGGGGAGAAAAGTAGGTTTATTCAGAGAGGACAAATTAAGATGTTATGCTGGGAGGTAGATGTTCAGTTTCCCTTGTCCTCAACTTTTCCCCATCGAACAAGGGAACAGGATGCCATTTACAACATCCCACCTTAGTCTGGGGTTGACCAATGGCCGAATAACAAGTATCCTGTAGCACACGTCTATCTGAGGTCAGAGGTCAGGAAAAATTAAAACAGATTCTAAACACATGTTGAACTGAAACCCAACTCCTATATACAATTCGCTATTAGTACTCTAGTTTTTAGTCCTCTCACCGTCTGCGTTGTGTATTTATCTTTGACATATTCCTACAGGGGGGACAACAACGTGGTGTCACTCAGTACTCATACCGCCGTGGACCCGGGATCAGAACAGACCAATGACAGAGACAGAAACGGAGATGTTCCTTTATATGTGTTTTTGTTATTGACCGATGATCTTTAGTGATTTTGCTGTTCTTTGTTTTAATGCTCTCTGTTTGTTAGAAAATGCTTTGTTTACTTATCTGTTACTTATCTGATTATCTTTGTAGGAAGGTCGCTGATTGTAATTCATCTCAGAGTGGTTTGTGTTCCCGGGACAGAAGACAAAACGCTGGTTAACAACCAGCATCTAAATCTAATGTGGATAACGTTGACCTTGCTTTCATCCATGTGACACAAATATAATTAAACTGTATTTTATTTAAATATATTTAGATATCTTGGTTTGAGGATGATAAAACACCAACAGTGCAAGAAGGAACACGCGTGCATATACCCTTCCACAAAACTCAACACCCTCTAATCATCCATCAGAACCTATTCAGATATCAGAACAAATGAACCGTCATATTTTATAGCAATTCTCTGTAAATCGGTTTTCCTTTACATGCAAACCTTCACCATCATCTTTTCCCTCCCTAATCCTGCCATTTTTATGCTTGTCAACATCAGGCTTGCCCACATTAAAACCAATGATTAATGATGTATTGATTGTGAAGCTTTCTCCCACTGAGCGAAGGTGCTGAGTCGACACTGTATTTCCCTTATCTGGACCTTGCAGCTTGTCGACAGGCGAAAAAAGCCTGACATGAACATTTTCTAAAAGTTCTAAAACATTTGTATTGTTTACATTTTTGGCGATTGAGCCTCACCTGCATGGTATATGGTTGTGTTTGGCTCAGTCCCAGTTCCCATTGTAAATCACAGGTACACATCTTATATCAGTGTTGCAATTGTCGGTTTCAGTTGCTGTGATCACACCTTTTGAGAGAAGCTCAACTAATTGCTTAGTTTTACGGTGTTTGTCTGTTATTGCTGCATTTCACATGTTCTCTGTTGGGAGTTTTTTCTGCTTGCTCCTTTCACTACGCACATCCAGCAGCATGCCTGGTAGCCCATCCACCCACACCCCTGCTCTCATCCACCCACACCCCTGCTCCCATCCACCCACACCCCTGCTCCACCCCTCTCTCTCCACCCAACCCCTGCTCTAATCCACCCAACCTTGTCTTCATCCCCACACCCCTGCTCTCATCCACCCACACCCCTGCTCTCCATACCCACCCCTTGCTCCATCCACCACACCCCTGCTCTCATCACACTTCACACCCACACCCTGCTCTCATCACCACCACACCCCCTGCTCTCATTCCACCTCATTCCCACACCTGTCTCCCCACCCCTGCTCTCACTTCCCATCCCACCCCTGCGTCTATCCACCCGCCTCATCCCCCTCGCTATCCCAATCCCTCTCACCACCCCTGCTTCTCATACCCACACCCGTGCTCCATCATCCACCCACCTCCCCTGCTTCATCACCTCTCATCCCACCCTGCTCTTCCACCCACTGTCCACACCCCATCCCGCTGCTCTCACGCATTCCACCACACACCCGCTCTCACCTGCCACCACACACCCTGCTCCATCCACCCACACCCTCATCACCACACCTCACCTCTCTCATCCACCCACACCCTGTCCATCCCCCCTCTCTCACACCACACCTGCTCCTCCACACCTGCTCATCCCACACCCTTCTCTCACCCCACTTGCTACCATCACACCCCTGCTCCCATCCACCCGCACCCCTGCTCCCACTCCACCACACCCCTGCTCCATCCACCCACACCCTGCTTCTCATCCACCCACCCCCATGCACCCATTCCGTCCCACCACCCCTTGCACCCATCACCCAGACACCGCTCCCATCCACCCACACCCTTGCTCCATCCACCACACCCCTGATCCATCCACCCACACCCCTGCCTCATACCACCCCACTCATCCCCCTCCCACCTCGCTCACTCCAACCCAACCCCTGCTCTCCCCCCACCCCTCCCACCCACACCCTGCTCCCATCCACCCACACCCTGCTCCCATCCACCCACACCCCTGCTCCCATCACATGCTCCTACACACACCCTGCCCTCCCACACTACCATCCCACACCACCTGCTCTCATCCACCCACACCCGGCTCCCATTCCACCCAACATCCCTGCTCCCATCCCCCACCACCCTTGCTCCCCATCCACCCACAGCCCTGCTCCCAATCCACCCATCAGCCCTGCTCCCATCCCCCACACCCCCTCTCCACTCCACCCACACCCCTGCTCCCATGCACCCACACCCCTGCCTCCTCCACCCACACCCCTCTCTCATCCAGCCCAACCCTGCTCCCATCCACCACACCCCTGCTCCATCCACCCACACCCCTGCTTCCCATCCACCCACATATGACAGATAAATGTTATACCGGGCTATTTGAAATAGCCACGGGAATGGTTTTTCAATACTGTTGATTAGACTTTAAACATTTGAAATATTTGTAGCTACTTTTTAATAAATACCTGCAGTCAACCGTTGCCTGCAATATTGTTGAGGAGATAAAGAACATGCGGAGAGTTCATTGCATTCAGCCTGTCACAGTCATTTTTTTCACAATGAAGCTTACCGGTAAGCCCCAAGTCACGTGGAGTTGTGTTTACAGAGCCACACAACCACAACGAACCAGACCTTGTGAGTCACTCACGTGTGTGCAGCGAAGAACCAGGTGATCTAGCACCGCTTAAAGTGGAATTCACAACTAAATTTAGACATCTTCTAACTGTTAAGTTAACTGGGTCTAAAATGTCAAATGCCTGACAAGTTCCAGTGCATAATTGGTTTAGCTATAAATTAAAGTTATCCAGCCTAAGGAGCTTCTAGCTTCTACTAAAAGCGTTGCAACGTAGCAGTAGGAGAATCCACCCTGCAGTATTTTTTATTACGAGAAAAACTTTTGACACTAGGAAGTCTTGTTACTGGAATACGATTTAGACCCAAGGAACCTAGACAACGGCCACTACAACAAAAAGTTCGATAGTGCTTGTTAGCATTTGATTACAAAAGTCTCAAGATTGGGTTGAAAGTAATCTCCCCTTGTGTTCAGTGACGGTATACTGAGAATCCGGAGAATATCCCGTAAAACAGCAAAAGGTCCGGTATGACAATCTGATACTATCCCAAGGCCCCACTCTCTCCCTGCTCTCACCAAGCCTCATCCCCTGTTCATCTCACAGGACGCACAGTTGTTGTTTTTGCTCGACCACGCGAAACAAATCCAGCAAAACGGTGTGCCAGTTTAGTACTTTGTCGCATATAGATAGCGCTTTTTCAGACCCCTCAGGGCTGCCTTTGAGTTTGCCACCGCTAGTTTCTTATAGTTTGATGACATTAGCGCTTCGCCCACTAAGTTCTGTCGCAAACTAGAGTGGAAAAAGCTGTGCGAGTAACAAGTCACAGCAAGGCAAGAGCACACGGCGACGGGGTGAAAACCTATGTCGGGAAACGCAGCTGTGCCACAGCAAGGCCAAATTGGTGCGTGTACGTTGTCACGCCGACGGCAAAAAACGTTCATCTAGCGACCAAGATCAAGAGCCAATAGCGATTCTCACTGAAAATAGTTGGCAACAACTTGACCGCCAGGAGCCACCTTATTAACGCGTTAAACGCTCAAATCTCAGTCTGCCATGTCAATGTAGCGACAAGAAAATGATGACCATGACCACAATGCGCCTGTAATTCCACATTATTCCTACACCAATTTCTGTCCCGTATCATGCATCCTAAACATCGAGACCCGTGGGGAGAGCACCTCAAATGACCGTAGGAAGATCTAGAAATGGTAAGCCCTGAAAAATGTGCCTGAACACTATTTTGGAAGATAGCATTATTAAACAATCAGATGGAGAAACACCATGGATCACTTAGAATTATAGAATGTTGCACAACCCTATTTTCAATCTACTAGAATACCGTAACCGCCGCGCAAACCC
>NW_019942724.1:0-18639 GCF_002910315.2 Salvelinus sp. IW2-2015 | reverse complement strand
CATTCACCCAACCCCTGCTCACCCGTCCCATCCCCACTTCTCACCCACACCCTGCTTCATCCACCCACACCCCTTGCTTCTCATCCACCCACAACCCTGCTCTCATACCCACCCCCCATCACCACCCTGCCTCCATCACCCACCCTGCTCTCATCCACCACACCCTGTCTCATCCACCACACCACCCTGCTCTCATCACCCCACACCCCCTGCTCTCATTACCCACCCTATCCACCTGCTCTCATCCCCACACCCCTGCTCCATCCACCCCACCCCTTGCCTCTCCATCCCCCACCCCCTGCCTCATCCCCTACCCCTGCTCTACTCCACCCCACCCTGCTTCACCCAACCCCTCTCTATCCACCCACCCTGCTCTCATCCACCAACCCCGTGCTCCTCCACCCACACCCATGCTCCCTCCCCACCCCCTGCTTCAATACACAACCCATGCTCCATACCCCCACCCCTGCTCTCATCACCCACACCACCTGTCCATCCCCAACCCTGTCCCATCCCCACCCGCTGCTCCCTCCACCAACACCCCTGCTCCATCCACCACACCCTGCTCGCATCACAACCCCTGCTCCATCCACCACACCCCTGCACTCCCCATCACCCCTGCAACACCAGGCTCACCACACCACCTGCTCTCATCCACCCACACCCCTGTCCATCACCCCCCCCTGCCTCATCAACCACACCCCTGCTCCCATCGCCACCCAACACCTGCTCTCATCACCCACACCCCTCTCGCATCCACATCACCCGACTACCCTTGCACCCAGCACCCCCTGCTCCCATCCACCACACACCCTGCTCCCACCACCCACACCCCTGCTCCACCACCCACACCCCTGCTCTCATCCACCCCACCGGCTCCCATCACCACACATTCCTCCCCATCCACCCTTGCTCCTTGCCATCCACTCCACCGAGCCGCTCCCATCCACCCACAGCCCTGCTCCCATCCACCACACCCCTCTCCACTCCACCCACACCCTGCTCCATACCACACCCCTGCACTCCATTCCACCCCACACCCCTCTCTCACTCCACCCAACCCTGCTCCATCCACCACACCCTGCTCCATCCACCCACACCCACTGCTTCCCATCCACCACACACCTGCTCCCATCCACACACCTTTGCTCCTATCACACACCCTGCTCCCATCACCCACAACTGCTACCAATCACCACACCACTGCTCTCTGTCATTACCATTTAGTACACCACGTAAGCACTATAACTGAGTTTCAATAAGCATTTTCTCCACGCTGGCATGCATTCTTCACCTGGCTTCCCCTCACCGGTCACAGCCTGACCCCCCACGCAACTCGCCATCCTCCCCATTTTCCTTCTCCCAAATCCGTCAGTGAGGGTCTGAAAGAGTCAAAAATTCTGGACCCCCACAATCAGCCGCTAACATTTCTGGACCCTTTCTTTTCTAATGATCGTATTTGCCGAAATTGTGGGCACCCATTACTAGCGTGTATCAACTCTCTTTCGTGTCGTCTGAGATTCCCAAAGATTGGAAAGCAGCTGCGGTCATCCCCCTCTTCAAAGGGGGTGACACTCTAGACCCAAACTGCTACAGACCTATATCCATCCTACCCTGCCTTTCTAAGGTCGTCGAAAGCCAAGTCAACAAACAGATCACCAACCATTTCGAATCCCACCGTACCTTCTCCGCTATGCAATCTGGTTTCAGAGCTGGTCATGGGTGCACCTCAGCCACGCTCAAGGTCCTAAACGATATCTTTACCGCCATCGATAAGAAACAATACTGTGCAGCCGTATTCATTGACCTGGCCAAGGCTTTCGACTCTGTCAATCACCACATCGGCAGACTCAACAGCCCTGGTTTCTCAAATGATTGCCTCGCCTGGTTCACCAACTACTTCTCCGACAGAGTTCAGTGTGTCAAATCTAAGGGCCTGTTGTCCGGGCCTCTAGCAGTCTCTATGGGGGTGCCACAGGGTTCATTTCTTGGGCCGACTCTCTTCTCTGTATACATCAATGATGTCGCTCTTGCTGCTGGTGAGTCTCTGATCCACCTCTACGCAGACGGCACCATTCCGTATACTTCTGGCCCTTCTTTGGACACTGTGTTAACTTCTTATGGCTGGGGGCAGTATTGAGTAGCTTGTATGAATAAGGTGCCCAGAGTAAACTGCCTGCTACTCAGTCCCAGAAGCTAAGATATGCATATTATTAGAAAACACTCGGAGGTTTCTAAAACTGTTTGAATGATGTCTGTGAGTATAACATAACTCATATGGCATGCAAAAACCTGAGAAAAATTCCAACCAGGAAGTGGGAAATCTGAGGTTTGTAGTTTTTCAACTAATCGCCTATCGAATAAACAGTGGGATATTGGTCAGATTGCACTTCCTTAGGCTTCCACTAGATGTCAACAGTCTTTAGAACCTTGTTTGATGCTTCTACTGTGAAGGAGGGGGGAATGAGGGCTCTTTGAGTCAGGGCTCTGGCAGAGTGCCATGAGCTGACCAGGCGCGTTCACGTGAGAGTAGCTTGCGTTCCATTGCATGTCTAAAGACAAAGGAATTCTCCAGTTGAAACATTATTGAAGATTTATGTTAAAAACATCCTAAAGATTGATTCAATACAGCATTTGACATGTTTCTACGGACTGTAACGGAACTTTTGGACTTTTCGTCTGCTTGCGCCTCATGAATTTGGATTACTGGGCTAAACGCGCGAACAAAAAAGAGGTATTTGGACATAAATGATGGACTTTATCGAACAAATCAAACATTTATTGTGGAACTGGGATTCCTGGGAGTGCATTCTGATGAAGATCATCAAAGGTAAGTGAATATTTATAATACTATTTCTGACTTTGTTTACTCCACAACATGGCGGATATCTGTTTGGCTTGTTTTGTTGTCTGAGCGCTGTACTCAGATTATTGCATGGTGTGCTTTTTCGGTGAGGCTTTTTTTAAAATCTGACAGCGGTTGCATTAAGGAGAAGTGTATCGATAATTCCATGCATAATAGTTGTATCTTTTATCAATGTTTATTTTGAGTATTTCTGTAAATTGATGTGGCTCTCTGCAAAATCACCGGATGTTTTGGAACTACTGAACGTAACTGGCCAATGTAAACTCAGATTATTCTGTATAAATTTGACCTTTATCGAACAAAACATACATATATTGTGTAACAAGAAGTCCTATGAGTGTCATCTGATGAAGATCATCAAAGGTTAGTGAATCATTTTATCTCTATTTCTGCTTTTTGTGACTCCTCTCTTTGGCTGGAAAAATGGCTGTGTTTTTCTGTGACTAGGTACTGACCTAACATAATCGTTTGGTTTGCTTTCATCGTAAAGCCTTTTTGAAATCGGACACTGTGGTGGGATTAACAACAAGTTTATCTTTAAAATGGTGTAAAATACTTCTATGTTTGAGGAATTTTAATTATGACATTTCTGTTGTTTTGAATTTGGCRCCCTGCACTTTCACTGGCTGTTGTCATAACGATCCCGTTAACGGGATCCCAGCCATAAGAAGTTTAACTCCATTCTCAGGAACACTCCTGAATCCTGCCGTATCGACAGCGTCTCCTCTGCGCTCGGCTGAGAAGCCATTGCGCACACTACACCTTCCAAACCCCAGAAAACTAACTCTGTCCTCTTCCACCCTAACTTTGAAAAACCTGTGGATACCACTAAAACAAACAGTGTGTTAACCCTCCACCATAGAACATTAAATGGAAAGAAAAGGCCAAGGACAGAGCCAAGACGTTAAATAGTAGGCTAAATCGCACAGAGCACCTCACACAAACATCTCAATCAAACAAACCTCACGCCTGCACACAGAGAACGACAGGGACAGAACAGAGAGAGAGAGAGAGAGAGAGAAGGAGAGAAGAGAGAGAAGAGAGAGAGAGAGAGAAGAGAGGAGAGAGAGAGAAGGAGAGAGCGAGAGAGAGAGAGAGAGAGAGAGGAGAAGAGAGAGAGGAGAGAGAGAAGAGAGAGAGAGAGAGAGAAGAGGAGAGAGCAGAGAGGACGGAGCGAACGAGGAGAAGAGACAGACAGAAGAGAGAACAGAGACACAGAGACACAGAGACGGAACTAAGAACACCAGAGACAGCCAGAGACCAGAGAACAACAGACAGGAACAGACAGACAGAGACAGAGACAAGACAGAGAACGAACAGCGAGAGAGGAGAGAGAGAGACAAGAGAGAGACAGAGGAGACAGAGAACAGAGGACAAGAGACACAGAGACACGAGAGACAGAGACCAGGGAACAGAGCACAGAAAGAACAGAGGACAGAGAGACAGAGGACAGAGAGGACAGAAGACACTGGACACAAGACAGACAGAGACAGACGGACCGACAGAGACAGGACAGACTTTTTTTTTGTTTTGTTCTTATGCTTCTGTGATTTCCAAGAGAGCCTTCGACTCTAATTTGAAATGAGTGGTCTGCTTACAAATTGTGGAAGTGGTGTTGGGGGGTTTAAACATTACGAGTTCATTATGAAATCCACTGTACACAAACAACAAGGTGTCCGGCGTTCAAAATTGGCAAAAAACACACACATTTTTCACACAGGTGACGTGGGGTGAGAACAGGGATGCAGCTTAAGCCCCACCCTCTTAAATATAGTATCACGAATCTGGTCGCGGGCACTAGAACAGTGCTGCAGCACCGGTCTCACCCCTACTAGAATCCGAAGTCAAATGTCTACTGTTTGCTGATGATCTGGTGCTTCTGTTCACCAACCACAAGGAAGCCTACAGCACCTAGATCTTCTGCACAGATTCTGTCAACCTCGGCCCTGACAGTAAAATCTCTCAGTAAGACCAAAATGAATGGTGTTCCAAAAAGGTCTCAGTCACCAGGACCACAAATTCCATCTAGACACCGTTGCCCTAGAGCACACAAAAAACTATCATACCCTCGGCCTATAACAATCAGCACCACAGGTACTTCAACTAAGCTGTGAAGCGATCTGAGAGGAAACGGCAAAGAAGGGCCTTCTGGCCATCAAAAGGACATAAATTTCAACATACCAATTAGGATCTGGCTAAAAATACTTGAATCAGTATAGAGCCATTGCCTTATGGTTGTGAAGTCTGGGGTCCGCTCACCAACCAAGATTCACAAAATGGGGACAAACACCAATTGAGACTCTGCATTGCTGAAATTCTGCCAAAATATCCTTCGCTACCTGTACAACGTAGAACACCAAAATAATGCTGCAGAGCAGAATTAGGCCGATACCCAGCTAATTATCAAAACCCAGAAAAGAGCCGTTAAATTCTACACCACCTACAGGAAGCGATTCCAAACCTTCCGAATAAAAGCATCACCTTACAGAGAGATTGACCTGGAGAGAGTCCCTAAGCAAGCTGGTGCCTAGGGCTTCTGTTCCAAACACAAACACACCCACAGAGCCCAGGACAACACAATTAGACCCACCAAATCATGAGAAAACAAAGATTAATACTATGACACATTGGAAGATTAACAACAAAATACAGAGCAAACTAGAATTGTATTTGCTCCTACACAGAGAGTCACGTGGCAGAATATCTGAATCACTGTTTGATGACCCAAACTTAAGGAAAGCTTTGACTATGTACACTCGACCGTTGAGGTTAGCCTTGCTATTAGAAAGGCCGCCGTAGGGACATGGCTCTCAGAGAAAGCAGGCTATGTGCACACTGCCACAAATGAGCGGTGGAAACTGAGCTGCATCCTACTCGACTGCCCAATGTATGACCATATTAGAGAATCTTCCTCGATAACACAGATCCACAAAGAATTTGAAAACAAATCCAATTTTGATAAACTCCCATATCTACTGGGAGAAATTCCACAGTGTGCCATCACAGCAGCAAGATTTGTGACCTGTTGCCACAAGAAAAGGGCAACCAGTGAAGAACAAACACCATTGTAAATACAACCCATATTTATGCTTATTTATTTTAACTTGTGTGCTTTAACTATTTGTACATTGTTACAACACTGTATGTATATAATATAACATTTGTAATGTCTTTATTGTTTTGAAACTTCTGTATGTGTAATGTTTACTGTTAATTTGTATTGTTTATTTCACTTTTGTATAATATCTACCTCACTTGCTTTGGCAATGTTAACACATGTTTCCCATGCCAATAAAGCCCCTTGAATTGAATTGAATTGACAGACAGAGACAGAGAGAGAGAGAGAGAGAGAGAGAGAGAGAGAGAGAGAGAGACATTATTATGTAAAGTGTTTTTGCTGTGTTTTGCACTTCCAGACATCACTGCTTGACGTTGATTAATCAGGCTCCTGTTCAAAGTGTGTTTTTCTCCATCATAAAATTAAAGCATTCATATTGACATAATACATTAATATTTAATTCTTTCCAATGTGTCAAGTAATTAACATTTTGTTTTCTCATTATTTAGTTGGGTCTAATTGTGTTGCTGTCATGGGTCTCTGTGGGGTGTGTTTGTGTTTGTGAACAGAGCCCCAGGACCAGCTGGCTTAGGGGACTCTTCTCCAGGTTCATCACTCTGTAGGTGATGGCTTTGTTATGGAACGTTTCGGAATCGCTTCCTTTTAGGTGGTTGTAGAATTTAACAGCTCTTTTCTGGATTTTGATAATTAGCATGTATCGGCTTAATTCTACTCTGCATGCATTATTTGATGTTTAAAGTTGTACACAGAGTATATTTTTGAGTCTCAATTTGGTGTTTGTCCCATTATGTGAATTCTTGGTTGGTGAGCGGACCCCAGACCTCAATCAACAGAAATCTTATAATTCTAATTTCTCAAACATACAAGTATTAGACACCATTTTAAAGATTAACTTCTTATGGTTGAAGGGGCAGTATTGAGTAGCTTGGATGAAAGGTGCCCATTGTAAACGGCCAGCTCCTCAGTCTCAGTTGCTAATATATGCATATTATTATTGTATTGGATAGAAAACACTCTAAAGTTTCTAAAACTGTTTGAATTAAGTCTGTGAGATTAACAGAACTCATATGGCAGGCAAAAACCTGAGAGGGTCCACTTCCTGTTGGGATTTTTTCTGGGAGTGGCATATTTTCAACCAAGCTCTCATTGAATATAAAGAGAGATATGGATGGGGTTTCACTTCCTACGGCTTCCACTAGATGTCAACAGTCAATAGAACTTAGTCTGATGACTCTAATTTGAAGGGGATTCGAAGGACACAGGAATGAGTTATCACTGCCATGAGGTGCCCACGCATTGAACTGGCGCGTTCACGTGAGAGTGAGCTCTGTTCCTTCTCTCAATTGAAGTCGATTTAATTCTCCGGTTGGAACGTTATTCAAGATGTATGTTAACAACATTCTAAAGATTGATTCAGTACATCGTTTGCCATGTTTCTAYWGACTGTAACGGAAYGTTTGGACATTTCGTCACGTTATAGTGGTCGCGCTTTGAGACTTTGGTTAGGGTATTTGGTAAACAATTCAAAAGTAGCTAATTTGACATAAATAACRGACATRAACGAACAAATCAAGCATTTATTGTGGACCTGGGATTCCTAGGACTGCATTCTGATGAATTCATCAAAGGTAAGGAAACATTTATCATGTATTTTCTGGTTTCTGTTGAGTCCAACATGGTGGCTAATTTGGCTAATCATCTGAGCTCCGTCTCAGATTATTGCATGGTTTATATTTCCGTAAAGTTTTTTTGAAATCTGACACAGCGGTTGCATTAAGGAGAGGTATATCTATAATTCTATGTGTATTACTTGTATTATCATTTATATTTATGTTGAGTATTTCTGTTGAAACGATGTGGCTATGCAAAGTCACTTGATGTTTTTGCAACTAGTGAATCTAACGCCTCAACGTAAACTCAGATTTTTTTATATAAATATGAACTTAATCAAACAAAACATGCATGTATTGTGTAACATGAAGTCCTATGAGTGTCATGTGATGAAAATAACCGAAGGTTAGTGATTAATTTTATCTCTTTTCTGGTTTTTGTGAAAGCTGTCTTTAGCTGGAAAAAATGGCTGTGGTTATTGTGTTTTTGTGGTGACCTAACATAATCGTTTGTAGTGCTTTCACTGAAAAGCCTATTTGAAATCGGACACTTTGGTGGGATTAACAACAAGATTACCTTTAAAATGATATAAGACACATGAATGTCTGAGGAATTTTAATTATGAGATTTATGTTTTTTGAATTTGGTGCCCTGCACTTCGACTGGCTGTTGTCATATCGATCCCGTTAACGGGACTGCAGCCATAAGATCCAACCACAGTGTTCGATTTCAAAAAGGCTTTTCGGCGAAAGCAGAACATATCATTATGTTAGGTCAGCAACTAGTCACAGAAAGCGTGCAGCGATTTTCCAACCAAAGATAGGAGTCACAAAAAGCAGAAATAGAGATAAAATGAATCACTAACCTTGAATATTCCTCATCAGATGAAACTCCCGGGACAACATGTTACACAATACCTGTATGTTTTGTTCGATCAAGTTCATATTTATATCCAAAAAACTCAGCTTAGCCTCCAAAACATCCCGTGAATTTGCACAGAGCCACATCAATATACAAGAAATACTCATAATAAACGTTGGTAAAAGATACAAGTGTTATTCACAGAATTAAAGATATACTTCTCCTTAATGCAACCGCAGTGTCAGATTTCAAAAAACTTTGCGGAGAAAGCAAACCATGCAATAATCTGAGTACGGCGCTCAGACAACAAATCAAGCCAAACAGATATCCGCCATGTTGGAGTCAACAGAAGTCAGAAATAGCATTATAAATATTCACTTACCTTTGATGATCTTCATCAGAATGCACTCCCAGGAATCCCAGTTCCACAATAAATGTTTGATTTGTTCGATTAAGTTCATCTTTATGTCCAAATACCTCCTTTTTGTTTGCGCGTTTAGGCGCGATCACTAGGTGCAGACGAAAAGTCCAAAAGTTCCGTTACAGTCCATAGAAACATGTAAAACGAAGTATAGAATCAATCTTTAGGATGTTTTTAACATAAATCTTCAATAATGTTCCAACTGGAGAATTCCTTTGTCTTCAGAAATGCAATGGAACTCAAGCTAACTCTCACGTGAACGCGCATGGTCAGCTCATGGCACTCTGGGAGAGACCTTACTCAATCCCCTCTCATTCGCCCCCACATCACAGTAGAAGCATCAAACAAGGTTCTAAAGACTGTTGACATCTAGTGGAAGCCTTAGGAAGTGCAATATGACCCCATAGACACTGTATTCGATAGGACAAGAGTTGAAAAACTACAAACCTTAGATTTCCCACTTCCTGGTTGGATTTTTCTCAGGTTTTTGCCTGCCATATGAGTTCTGTTATACTCACAGACATCATTCAAACAGTTTAAGAAACTTTAGAGTGTTTTCTATCCAAATCTACTAATAATATGCATATATTAGCAACTGGGACTGAGTAGCAGGCAGTTTACTCTGGGCACGTTTTTCATCCAAACGTGAAAATGCTGTCCCCTATCCTAAACAAGTTAACTGATGAAAATATTTTTAGCCAGATACTAATTGGTATTTCAAATTTTATGTTCCTTTTGATGGCATAGAAGGCCCTTCTTGCCTTTTCTCTCAGCTCATTCACAGCTTTGTAGAAGTTACCTGTGGCGCTGATGTTTAGGCCAAGGTATGTATAGTTTTTTTGCTCTAGTCAATCAGTTAACTACATGGATTTTGTATTTGTGTTCCTGGCGACTGGACCTTTTTTAGAACAGCATTATTTTGGTATTACTGAGATTTACTGTCAGGGCCCAGGTCTGTCAGGGCCCAGGTCTGTCAGGGCCCAGGTCTGTCAGGGCCCAGGTCTGGCAGAATCTGTGAAGAAGATCTAGGTGCTGCTGTAGGACCTCCTTGTTTGGTGACACAAGCACCAGATCATCAGCAAACAGTAGACATTTGATTTCAGATTCTAGTAGGGTGAGTCCGGGTGCGGCAGACTGTTCTAGTGCCCTCGCCAATTCGTTGAAAAATATGTTGAAGAGCGTGGGGTTTAAGCTGCATCCCTGTCTCACCCCACCACCCTGTTGAAAGAAATGTGTGTGTTTTTTACCGATTTTAATTGTTGTTTACTTACATGGATTATATAATCTTGTTTGTTTTTCTCCCAACACCACTTTCCGTCAATTTGTATAGCAGACTCTCATGCCATATTGAGTCAAAAGCTTTTTTGAAATCCACAAAGCATGAGAAGACTTTGACTTTGTTTTGGTTTGTTTGTCAATTAGGGTGTGCAGGCTGAATACTTGGTCTGTCGTACAGTACTTTGGTAAAAAGACAATTTGACATTTGCTCAGTACATTGTTTTCACTGAGGAAATGTACGAATCTGATGTTAATGATAACGCAGAGGATTTTCCCAAGGTTGCTGTTTACGCATATCCCCCGCTAGTTATTGGGGTCAAAGTTGTTTCTACTTTTGTGGATTGGGGTAATCAGTCCTTGGTTCCAAATAGTGTGGCAGATGCCAGAGCCAAGGACGATGTTAAAGAGTTTAAGTATAGCCAATTGGAATTTGTGTCTGTATATTTTATAATTTAATTGAGGATACCATCAACATCACAGGCTTTTTTTTGGGGTTGGAGGGTTTGCATTT
The DNA here is from genome assembly GCF_002910315.2 of Salvelinus sp. IW2-2015. Classification (NCBI taxonomy): domain Eukaryota; kingdom Metazoa; phylum Chordata; class Actinopteri; order Salmoniformes; family Salmonidae; genus Salvelinus; species Salvelinus sp. IW2-2015. The sequence continues at coordinate 8,012 of NW_019942724.1, read as the reverse complement.
TGTCCTGTAGTTCATTGAATATAATAGGAGAATCCAATGGGTTTTGGTAGTGTTTAATAGTTGATTCTAATATTTATTTTTGATCATCTATATGTTTTTGCTATTTGTTATTTGTCATAGAGCCAACAAGATGGGCGAAGTGGTTTATCCATACATCTCCATTTGGATAGATAACTCTCCGTGTTGTTGTTTGTTTAGAGTTTTCACATTTTCCCTGAAGTGATTTAGATTCTATGGATTCTTTAATTACTGATTTCTGACATGCTGTTCCTTCTTTTTCTGTAGCACATTTCTGTATTGTCTTAGTGATTCACCACAGTGTAGGCGTAGGCTTAGGTTTTCTGGGTCTCTATGTTTTTGGTTGGTCAGGTTTCTCAATTTCTTTTCTTAGGTTTTTGCATTCTTCATCAAACCATTTGTCATTGTTGTTAATTTTCTTAGGTTGTCTGCTTGACATTTTTAGATTTGATACGGAAGCTGAGAGGTCAAATATACTGTTTAGTTTTTCTACTGCCAAGTTTACACCTTCCCTGTTACAGTGAAACCTTTTCTCCTGGAAGTTGACTAGAAGGGATTTAATAATTTTTTGCCTAATTGTTTTTTGGGTTAATTTCCACGCGATTTTCCTTCCTTCTACAACATTTCTTAATATTCTTCAGTTCCTCTGGCTTTGATGCCTCATGATTGAGCATAGCTCTGCTCAAGTAGAGTGTGATGTTGATGTGATCTGATAGAGGTGCCAGTGGGCTGCAGGTGTTGTGACCCGTTTCTGTTGGTTATGTTTTCGTAGTTTGTCTAGTGGGGCAGATGGGGAAGGAAATCCTGTCACCTTCAGGTAGGTATTTGTCCCCTGTGTGCTAAGGGTGTCAGGTTCTTGACCAGTTCTGGCATTTAGGTCGCAGCAGACTAGGAAATGTCCCTGGGCCTGGAAATGGTTGATCTCCCCCTCTAGGATGGAGAAGCTGTCATTGTTAAAGTATGGAGATTCTATTGGGGGGACATAGGTAGCACACATGAAGAAATGTTTCTCTGTTGAGATAATTTCCTTGTTAATTTCTAGCCAAATGTAATATGTTCCTGTTTTGACTAATTTAATAGAGTGGGTTAGGTGTGCTCTATACCAAATTACCATACCCCCTGAGTCTCTTCCCTGTTTCACACCTGGTAGTTTGGTGTATGAGACTATCAGCTCTCTGTAACCTGGGTCCGTCTCCTCTATACCATGTTTCTTGTAGGATGACAATGTCTGTATTTACAATTTATTTGATGAAGTCTGGGTTCCTGCTCTTTAGGCCAAAGGCAGATGACCTCAGACCTTGTACATTCCAGGATGAGATAGTAAAATCTCTGTGTTCCATAGTGTCTAGTGTTGTTTAGGCCCGGACCATCACAGTAGGTGTGAGCAGAGCATGTTGAGCATCTGATACATACCTCTTAGGTCACAGGGTGGGGGTTGGGGGGGGTAAAATACTGATGGTTGGGCATGATGCTCCGCTCAAGGCCTGGTCATGCTGTGCTGTGCTGTGCTGTGCTCTCTCTCTCTCTCTCTCTCTTCTCTCTCTCTCTCTCTCTCTCTCTCTCTCGTCTCTCTCTCTCTCTCTCTCTCTCTCTCTCTCTCTCTCTCTCTCTCTCTCTCCTCTCTCTTCTTTCTCTCTCTCTTCTTCATCCTAACCCCCTCTCCTCAAACATTCCTCTCTCTCTTTGCTCCAACTCCTCCCTCTCTCTCTTCTCTCCAACTCCTCCCTTTCTCTTTCCTCCAACTCCTCCCTTTCCTTTTCCTCAACTCTCCCTTTCTCTCTCCTCCAACTCCTCCCTCTCTCTTTCCTCCAAATCCCTCCCTCTCTCTCTTTCCTCCAACTCCTCCCCTCTCTCTTTCCTCTCCCTCTCTCTTTCCTCCAACTCCTCCTCTTCTCTTCTTCCTCCAACTCCTCCTCTTTCTTTCCTCCAACTCCTCCCTCTCTCTTTCCTCCAACTCCTATCTCTTTCCTCAACTCCTCCCTCTCTCTCCTCCAACCCCTATCTTTTTCCTCCAACTGCTCCCTCTCTTCTTTCCTCCAACTCCTCCTCTCTTCTCTCTTTCCTCAACTCCTCCCTCTCTCTTTCCTCCACTCCTCCCCTCTCTCTTTCCTCCAACTCCTCCCTCTCTCTTTCCTCCAACTCCTCCTCTCTCTCTCCTCCAACTCTCCCCTCTCTCTCTTTCATCCAACTCCTCCCTCTCTCTTTCCTCCAATCCTCCCTTCTCTCTCTCTCCAACTCCTCCCCTCTCTCTCTTTCATCCAACTCCTCCCCTCTCCTCTTTCCTCCACCCCCTCTCTCCCCTCCAACCCCCCTCTCTCTCCTCTAACCCCCCCTCTCTCCTCCAACTTCTCCCTCTCTCTCTCTCTTCATAATCTTCCTTTCTTGTCTCTTTCCTACTTACTTTCCTTTCCCATTATCTCAGATCTTACCTTGCTGTCAGATAAGCATCATTTTCGAGAGCCTCTTAAACCGTCCCTCTTTCAAATTCCCTGACGGAAATGGCTTTTCCGTCCATTTGCAGTGCGACTGATCATATATTCCCTGCATAAGAAAAAAGATTGATTCATGTTTTCCTCTCCATGGACACAAGAGGAAGAGTAGGAGAACATTTCCAATTTAATTTATACTGACTGACCTCTGCATTTACAGTTATGAAAGAGGTGCTTTTTCTTCCTGTAGTGAATGGTGACAGACTCGTGCAGTGAATGTGAATTACAGCCACAGTGTGTTTCCATGGACCATAAATACTGCAATATTGGGTATCTATGGGCAATACTACAAGAATTGACACAGAAAGTTAGAAAAAGGCCAAGGAGGGACAAGAGGATGAGGAAGAAGGGAATGGACACGAGAAAGAAGAAGATAAGTAGGGAGGAGGAGGAAGAAGAGGAGGGACAAGAGGAGGAGGAAGAAGGGAATGGACACGAGAAAGAAGAAGATAAGTAGGGAGGAGGAGGAAGAAGAGGAGGGACAAGAGGAGGAGGAAGAAGAGGAGGGACAAAAGGCGGAGGGACAAGAGGAGGGACAAGAGGAGGAGGAAGAAGAGGAGGGACACGAGGATGAGGGATGAGAGGAGGAAGGAGGGACAAGAGGATGAGGAAGAAGAGGAGGGACACGAGGAGGAAGAAGAGGAGGGAGGATAGAGGGAGAAGAAAGAGGAAGAAGAGAATGAACGATGACGTCCCCCCTCCCCAACCAGTCCCTCCTAGTGTTAGCCATGTCCTCTCCGTGCCCTGCCCCTCCTGAACTTAAGCTGTGACTCCTGTCAGCTCCTCAAAATATCCTATTATGTGTTGGCTACACGTCGTCGCAGAGACACTAATGTCCGCTGAATGCCCTGACCACGCCAGGCCCTGGATCTGTTCGAGGAAAAATAACAGTCAGTCTGTGTCCCTGTCCCACAGGCTGTCAGTTTCACTCAGTGATGAGAGGATGTGACACAAAGAGAAAGAGGGAGTGAGAACCCAAGCTGTCATTCAAGGACAGCAGAGTCCTGACAGTTCCACAGTGAGCCTCCATTGAGCTGAACGTCCATATAATGCGAACCCAGATACACCGTCCGTGTGACCTCACAGAGTCAATCCCGCTGTCATGGTGACCCAATGGAGAGCCTGGCTGGCAACAGACACATACGACAACAGAAACGGTCTGTGGCAGCTCCAGGGAGATGAGGGAGATTAAAGGGGGCCTGGCTGGTTTAAAGACAAATTAGCTCTACCTCATCCCCACCAGCCCTGCTGCCTGGAATTTCCGCTCATCTGAGAAAGCCTTCAAAAGCACAGTTGGCATCATGTATTCTGATTAATCTTTTTAAGCATCAGTCAGGGAGGATACAACAAACACAATCATATAAAAAAAAAATATATATATTATAAAGATGATAGAAACATCAGACAAAGAAAAGTCAAAACAAGTTATGTTGAAATGTCATGTGTGGAGGTGAAGGAGATGTCAAAATCAAATCAAATCAAATTCTATTGGTCACATACACGTATTTAGCAGATGTTATTGCTGGGTGTAGCGAAATGCTTGTGTTCCTAGCGCCAACACACACATCTAAAAGTAAAATAATGTAATTAAGAAATATATAAATATTAGATCAAGTGGCCTTGTCTAAAATACAGTAGAAAAGAATAAAGTGCATACATATGTATTCATTATTTAAACATTATTAAAGTGACTAGTGTTCCTTGATTAAAGTGGACAATGATTCCAAGTCTATGTATATAGGGCAGCAGCCTCTAAGTTGCAGGGTTGTGCAACCGGGTGGAAGCCGGCAAGTGGTGGCTATTTAACAGTCTGATGGCCTTAAGATAGAAGCTGTTTTTCAGTCTCTCGGTCCCAGTTTTGATGCACCTGTACTGACTTCGCTTTCTGGATGATAGCGGTGTGAACTGGCAGTGGCTCGGGTGGTTGTTGTCCTTGATGATGTTTTTGGCCTTCTTGTGACATCGGGTGGTGTCGGTGTCCTGGAGGGCAGGTAGTTTGCCCCCGGTGATGCGTTGGTCACCACCCTCTGGAAAGCCTTGCGGTTGCGGCTGGAGCAGTTGCCGTACCAGGCGGTGACACACAGGATGCTGTCAATTGTGCGTCTGTAAATGTTTGTGAGGGTTTTAGGGGCCAAGCCAAATTTCTTCAGCCTCCTGAGGTTGCTGCACTGTTGCACCTTCTTCACCACAGTGTGTGGATGGACAATTTCAGATCGTCAGTGATGTGTACGCCGAGAAACTTGAAGCTTTCCACCTTCTCCACTGCGTTCTCGTTGATAGGGGCATGCTCCATCTGCTTTTTCCTGAAGTCCAATGACATGTGTGGAGGTGAAGGAGAAGGGTTGAAATGGTACTTTAGGAAGGGTAATTAGTATGCACACGTCAGAGATTCTGATTGGCATTTGTGTAAGATTAGAGGGAGGTATTTGAAGCAAGGATATGCATATTCTTGGTACCATTTGAAAGGAAACACTTTGAAGTTTGTGGAAATGTGAAAGGAATGTAGGAGAATATAACACAATAGATCTGGTAAACAAATGCTAATCACATTAGCGCACGTTAGCTCAACCGTCTCGTGGGAGGGACACCGATCTCATAGAGGTTAAAGAAGGATGTTTAAGCCTTAAGACAATTGAGACATGGATTGTGTATGTGTGCCATTCAGAGAGTGAATGGGCAAGATAAAAAATGTAAGTGCCTTTGATCGGGGTATAGTCGTTTTTTATTTTATTTATTTCACCTTTATTTAACCAGGTAGGCTAGTTGAGAACAAGTTCTCATTTACAACTGTGACCTGGCCAAGATAAAGCAATGTGACACAAACAACAACACAGAGTTACACATAAACAAACGTACAGTGAATAACACAATAGAAAAAAGAAAAATCTATATACAGTGTGTGCAAATGTAGAAGAGTAAGGAGGTAAGGCAATAAACAGGCCCTAGAGGCAAAAATAATTACAATTTAGCAATAAACACTGGAGTGCTAGATGTGCAGATCATGATGTGCAAGTAGACATACTGGGGTGAAAAAGAGCAAGAGGGTAAGTAATAATATGGGGATGAGGTAGTTGTGTGTGCTATTTACAGATTGGCTGTGTACAGGTACAGTGATCGGTAAGCTGCTCAGACAGCTGATGCTTAAAGTCAGAGAGGGAGATATAAGACTCCAGCTTCAGAGATTTTTGCAATTCGTTCCAGTCATTGGCATCAGATAACTGGAAGGAAAGGCGACCAAAGAAAGTGTTGGCTTTGGGGATGACCAGAGAAATATACTGCTGTTGCGCGTGCTATGGGTGGGTGTTGCTATGGTGACCAGTGAGCTGAGATAAGGCGGGTCTTTACCTAGCAAAGACTTATAGATGACCTGGAGCCAGTGGGTTTGGCGACGGATATGTAGTGAAGGCCAGCCAACGAGCATACAGGTCACAGTAGTGGGTAGTATATGGGGCTTTGGTGATAAAACGGATGGCACTGTTATAGACTACATCCAGTTTGCTGAGTAGAGTGTTGGGGGCTACTTTGTAGATGACATCACCGAAGTCAAGGATCGGTAGGATAGTCAGTTTTACGAGGGTATGTTTGGCAGCATGAGTGAAGGAGGCTTTGTTGTGAAATTGGAAGCCGATTCTAGATTTATTTTTGGATTGGCGATGCATCCCGGATCCGGGAGCACCCTCATCAGTAAAAAAGCTGACTAGCATAGCCTAGCATAGCGCCACTAGTAAATACTAGCATCTAAATATCATGAAATCACAAGTCCAAGACACCAGATGAAAGATACACATCTTGTGAATCCAGCCATCATTTCCGATTTTTAAAATGTTTTACAGGGAAAACACAATATGTATTTCTATTAGCTAACCACAATAGCAAAAGACCCAACCGCATATTTCCACCATTTTTTTTACTGCATAGGTAGCTATCACAAATTCTACCAAATAAAGATATAAATAGTCACTAACCAAGAAACAACTTCATCAGATGACAGTCTGATAACATATTTATTGTATAGCATATGTTTTGTTCAAAAAATGTGCATATTTCAGGTATAAATCATAGTTTTACATTGCAGCCACCATCACAAAATCTCACCAAAGCAGCTAGAATAACTACAGAGACCAACGTGAATTACCTAAATACTCATCATAAAACATTTATGAAAAATACACAGTGTACAGCAAATGAAAGACAAACATCTTGTGAATCGAGCCAATATTTCAGATTTTTTAAGTGTTTACAGCGAAACACAATATGCATTATATTAGCTTACTAGAATAGCCTACCACACAGCCACATTCAATCAAGAACGTTAGCGATAGCGAATAACCAGCAAAATATATTAATTTTTCAACTACCTTCTAAACTTCATCAGATGACAGTCCTATACATCATATTACACCAATACATATAAATGCGTATTGTTCGAAAATGTGCATATTTAGCAGACAATTCGTGGTTGACCAAGTGAATGACTAGCCAAACTGCCCAATAATCCGATTATATATCTGACACTCACATCAATTCTAATCAAATAACTAATCAATATACTTTACTAAAAAATACAGGTGACCAGACATATATATATAGATACTATATTCTTAGGATGCACAAGCCCATGTTTAGTTTTAAAAATAAGTCTTATTACGATCATACAGTTACGTAGGCGAAACAGCGCCCGAAAATCTGGGCAGGAAATAGTCTAAAAAAAAATGCGACAGAATACGAAATAATATCATAAATGGTTCCTACTATTTGATGAGCGCTCTCCGATCAGAATTTGTACAAGTTGCTCCCTTTGTCCCGAATAATCATTGTTTGGTTGTAGAAGGTTGCTTCATTGTAGAATTTAGCCCAGGGCCAAGACTAGCATGTGGCCGCAGCAGTGTCAACGCCCACCATAACGCAGACAAGAATTCCAGAAAATCGCAATCAACCTGATATAAACTGCTATAAGTGTTAACTATAACTAGTTTATGCATGTTTATACACATATATGATCAAAATCAGAGCGTGGATATATCTAAGGCCTTATACGACAGCTTTTCAGAAAGCAATCCTGAGGCTCTGTCTCGGGCGCCAAGCACGAACGGATGAAAAGACTACACGCCCGGTTCCAAGAGCTCTTGTTCGGCTCTCAGATCTAGCTAGACACCCCATTCCAATTTGCACTGCTACTGATCCAATTCATAGGAAGCTATGCAATGCATGTGGATCCCATATAGATTTCCATGCAAATGTATAAAACTGACCCTGGAACAGGCCCTCGATTTCAATTTCTACTTCCTGAACAGGAAGTTTGCTGCAAAATGTAGTTCTGTTTTACTCACAGATATAATTCAAACGGTTTTAGAAACTAGAGAGGTTTCTATCCAATAGTATAATAATATGGCATATTGTACGACCGACAAGAATTGAGTACGAATGCAGTTAATTTGGTGCACAAGTTTTTAGCAAAGTGAAACACGCGCCCCATATTGACAAAAGGTTTAACTTCTTGAACTA
>NW_019942723.1:327131-356381 GCF_002910315.2 Salvelinus sp. IW2-2015 | reverse complement strand
AATCTCTCTCTTTCTCCTTTGCCCTCTCTCTTGCTCTCTCTTTCTCCTTCCCTCTCAAAAGAAAAGGTAACTGTGATTTAGGGAAGTGTCTAAAAAGGTGAGTAGGTAAAAAGACAGAACAGGAAAATGGGAGGGGCAGTGTAGCCCTATACTCTACAAAAATCATTACCTTTTCGGATCGTAGATTGCTGTGTTAGTGCTGTATGGTGCTGTGTTGGCCTTCGACTGGCTACATCAGAGTATTAGCATTTCAAACCAAACCCACAAATGTTTACAATAAGCCCAGTCCCAGCACCGCCACAGCTTAGCAAAGCACAATCCTACCAACCTGAATATCTTACAGCCAAAGACAAAGAGAGCCAATAACAAAGGTTTTAATAGATAAATTGAGAAACGATGTCTATGGCAGATGTGACTGTGTATGACGGGTCATGTTTCAGCTAATTGATTTTAAAGCAAACAGATATCCTGAAGCAAAGCATTCAAGCATTAAAACCCACTTTGTAACCCCTGAGCTGGCTATTCCTATCACTACTGCAGACACCGCACCATTTTGTTGTTGGCACCAACAGTTAACGCTCATTCCTACTGGTTCTGTTGTCGTTTCCTACTGTTCCCCTCCTACTGTCACTTTAAACACAAGCTGCTTCCCCTCCCTACTGTCACTTTAAACACAGCTGTACCCCTCCTACTGCACTTAAAACACAGCTTGTTCCCCTCCTACTGTCACTTCAAACCACAGCTGTTTCCCCCTCCTACTGTCACTTAAAACACAGCTGTTCCCCTCCTACTGCCACTTAAAACACCAGCTGTTCCCCTCCTACTTGTCACTTAAACACAAGTCTGGTTCCCCTCCTACTGTCACTGTTAAACACAGTCTGTTCCCCCTCCTACTGTACTTAAACACAAGCTTGTTCCCCCTTCCTAGCTGTCACTTAAAACACAAGCTGGTCCCCTCCTACTGTCACTTAAACAACAGCTGTTCACCCTCCTACTGTCGACTTAAACACAGCTGTTCCCCTACCTACTGTCACATTAAACACAGTGTTCCCCTCCTACTTCACTGTAAACACAAAGCTGTTCCCCTCCTTACTGTCACTTTAAACACAGCTGTTTCCCCCTCCTACTTCAACTTAAACACCCAGCTGTTCCCCCCGCCTACTGTCACTTAAACACAGGCTGTTCCCCTACTACTGTCCACTTAAACACAGCTGTTCCCCCTCCTACGTCACTTAAACCACAGCTGTTTCCCCCCCTCCTACTGTCACTAAACACAGCTGCGTCCCCTCCTACTTCACTTAAACACAGCTGTTCCCCTCCTACTTGTCACTTTAAACACAGCTGTTCCCCTCCTACTGTCAACTTAAACAACAGCTGTTCCCCTCCTACTGTCACTTAAAACACAGCTGTTCCCCTCCTACTGTCACGTAAACACAGCTGTTCCCCCCTCCTACTGGTCACTTAAACACAGCTATTCCCCCTTCTACTGTCACTTAAACACAAGCTGTTAACCTTCCTTACTGTCACTTAAACACAGCTGTTCCCCTCCTACTGTCAACTTAAACACAGCTGTTCCCTCCTACTGTCCACTTAAAACACATCCTGTTCCCCCTCCTACTGGGTCACTTTAAACACAGCTATTCCCCTATCTACTGTCACTTAAACACAGCTTTCCCCTCCTACTGTCACTTAAACACAGCTGTTCCCCCTCCTACTGTCAGCTAAAACACAGCTGTTCCCCCTCCTACTGTCACTTAAACACAGCTGTTCCCCTCCCTACTGTCACTTAAACACAGCTTTACCCCTCCTACTGCCACTTAAAACAGCAAGCTGTTCCCCCTCGCTACTGTCAACTTAAACACAGCTGTTTCCCCCTCCTACGTCACTTAAACACAGCTGTTCCCCTCCTACTGTCACTTAAACACAGCTGTCCCCCTCCCTACTGTCACTTAAACACAGCTGTTCCCCTCCTACTGTCACTTAAAACACAGCTTTTCCCCCTCCTACTGGTCACTTAAACACAGCTGTTCCCCTCCTACTGTCACTTTAAACACAGCTGTTCCCCTCCTTACTGTCAACTTTAAACACAGCTGTTCCCCCTCCTACTGTCACTTAAAACACGTTATCCCCTCCTACTTGTCACTTAAACACAGCTGTTCCCCTCCTACTGTTCACTTAAACACAGCCTTTCCCCTCCTACTTGTTCACTTAAACACAGCTTTCCCCTCCTACTGTCACTTAAACACAGCTGTTTCCCCCTCCTACCGTCACTGAAACAACAGCTGTTCCCCTCCTACCTTGTCACTTAAACACAGCGTTCCCCCCTCCTACTGTCACTTAAACACAAGCTGTTCCCCTCCTACTGTCACGTAAACACAGCTGCTTCCCCTCCCTACTGTTATCACTTAAAACCACAGACTGTCCCCCCTCCTACTGCCACTTAAACACAAGCTGTTCCCCCTCCTACTGTTCACTTAAACACAGCTTGTCCCCCTTCTACTGTCACTTAAACACAGCTTTCCCCCTCCGACTGTCACTTAAACACAGCTGTCCCCCTCCTACTTCACTTAAACACAAGCTGTTCCCCTCCCTACTGCCACTTAAACACAGCTGTTCCCCCTCCTACTGTCACTTAAAACACAAGCTGTTCCCCCTCCTAAAACTGTCACGTAAACACCAGCTGTTACCCCTCCTTACGCCACTTATAAACACAGCTGTTTCCCCCTCCTACTGTCAGCTTAAACACAGCTGTTCCCACTCCGACTTCACTTAAAACACAGCTGTCCTCCTTCCTACCTGTCATTAAACACAGCTGTTCCCCTCCTACTGTCACTTAAACACAGCTGTTCCCCTCCTACTGATCACTTTAACACAGCTGTTCCCCCTCCTCGTCACTTAAACACAGCTGTTCCCCCTCCTACTGGTCACTTAAAACACAGCTTGGCCCCTCCTACTGTCACTTAAACACAAAGCTGTTCCCCCTCCTACTGTCACTAAACACAAGCTGTTTCCCCCTCCTACTGGCACTTAAACACAACTGTTCCCCCTCCTAGCTGTCCCACTTAAAACACAGCTGTCCCCTCCTACTGTCACTTAAAACACAGCTGTTCCCTCCTTACTGTCACTTAAACACCAGCTGTTCCCTCCTACTGTCACTTAAACCACAGCTGCTTCCCTCCTACTGAGGCCAAACACCGCTGTTTCACCCCTCCTACTTTGTCACTTAAACACAAGCTATTCGCTCCTCCTGACTGTCACTTAAACCACAGCTGCTCCCCCTCCTACGTCACTTAAACACAGCTGTCCCCCTCCTACTGTCACTTAAACACAGCTGTTCCCCCCTCCTACTGGCCACTTAAACCACAGCTGTTTCCCCCCTCCTACTGTCACTTAAAAACACAGCTGTTCCCCTCCTACTGTCACTTTAAACACCAGCCTGTGTCCCCTCCTACTGTCACTTAAACACAGCGCTTCCCCCTCCCTACTGTCACTTAAACACAGCTGTTTCCCCTGCCTACTGTCACTGAAACACAGCTGTCTTCCCCCTCCTACTGCTCACTTAAACACAGCTGTTCCCCCTCCTACTGTCATTAAAACACAGCTGTTCCCGCCCTCCTACTGCTCACTTAAACACAGCTGTTCCCCCTTCTACTGTCACTTAAACACAGCTGTTCCCCCTCCTACTGTCACTTAAACCACAGCTGTTCCCCTCCTTACTGTCACTTAAAAACACAGCTGTTTGCCCCCTGCTACTGTCACTTTAAACACAGCTGTTCCCCCTGCTTACTGTCACGTATTACAGCTTACAGCTTATTACAGTTGTTATTTAAGGTGTTAGTAGCAAACATGGAACGTTAAGGTTATAATTACAAAGTAAACACTGTTGAAATGATTGCGAAATATTAGTTTCCATCTAGAAGGTTGATCCCTTAAACAACCCGGCCAAAAATTCTACTAGCTCAACCTCCAGTTAGTATCGATCATCACAATATTATAATTGACAATAGGAGGAGGCAGTTTTTTTATTTTATTATTTATTTATTTAATAATGTATTTTTTTTTATTTACCTGTTTTTAATAGGCAAAGTCAGTTAGAAAAATTCTTTTTTACAAGACAGGGCTAGGAACAGTGGGTTAAAACCTGTTCATGCTGAGCCCGGTGGTGGTACACTTACTGACAACAGCCGTCCAAGGTGCAGGGCGCGAATTCAAAGATATTTTTTTAGAATTATTTAACTTTCCACACCATTACAAGTTCCAACAGAACAATGAAAGATACACATCTTGTGAATCACAGCCAACGATGTCCAATTTTAAAATGTTTTACAGCGAAAACACCACGTATATTTATGTTTAGCTCACCACAAGTACAAAAAAGAACAGACATTTTCACACACAGGTAGCTTGCACAAAACCAACCTAACTAACCAAGAACCAACCAAACTAACAAGAAAACTTCATCAGATGACAGTCTTATAAAGTTATACAATAAAATCTATGTTTTGTTCGAAAAATTGGCATATTTGAGGTATAAATCATAGTTTTACCATTGCAGCATCAATCGGAAATAGCACCGAGCAGCTAGAACAATTACAGAGACCAAATTGAATACCTAAATACTCATCATAAAACATTTATGAAAAATACATGGGTACAGCAAATGAAAGACAAACATCTTGTGAACCAGCCAATATTTCAGATTCTTTAAGTGTTTTACAGCGAAAACACAATATAGCATTAATTAGCTTACCACAATAGCCAGAAACACAAGCCGTTACCAGCAGCAAAGGTTAGCGATCCTAACAAACCAGCAAAAATATAAATTTTGACTAACCTTCATATACTCATTCAGATGACAGTCTGTAACATCATATACACAAGCATATAGGATTTGTTGAAAAATGTGCATATTTAGTGGCACAAATCTGGTTAACAATGTGATTAGTAGCAACATTTCAGGCAATCTGCCGCGCCATCTTGGAGAGGCACCTAATCTAATCTAACTTTTTTTCCCACCATTTTTTCCGCATAGGTAGCTAACCTATGCAGGAAAAAAATTGGTGGAAAAAAAGTTGTCTCTTTGCTTATCGTGGTAGCTAATAGATTTACATATTGTGTCTTCCCTGTAAAACATTTTAAAATCGGAAATGATGGCTGATTCACAAGAATGTGTATCTTTCATCTGGTGTCTTGACTTGTGATTTAATGATATTTAGATGCTTATAGTTTTACTTGTGACGCTATGCTAGGCTATGCTAGTCAGCTTTTTTACTGATGGGCGTGCTCCCGGATCCGGGTGGGACAATTAGAAGTTAATGCAATCGCCGTGTTAGAATTCTAAAATAACTTCAGTACGACATCCAGCTTACGTTACTGCGAGAGAGCGCCCAAAACAAAGCGGAAACACAACGACACATTTTCCACAGAAATAGGAAATAACATCATAAATGGGTCCTACTTTTGCTGATCTTTCCATCAGAATGTTGTACAAGTGTCCTTTGTCCAGAACAATCGTTGTTTGGATTTAGAATGTTCATTTTTCCCTCTCGAATGAGCAAGCAAAAACTTGCCAGAGTGGCGTGAAGCTGTCCATCGTGAACAAACGCAAAGAACGGAACACGCCAAAACTCCCGAAAAAAATTCAATAAATCTGATTAAACTATATTGAAAAACATACTTTACGATGATATTGTCACATTTATCAAATAAATCAAAGCTGGGAGATAGTAGCCGTCTATAACGACAGCTTTTTAAAGGCAATCCCCGTTCCTTCTCGCGCCTTCCTGAAAACAGGAAATTGGTGTCCAGTTTCATGCCAAGAGCTCTTATTCGACCTCAGATCAAACTATACACTCCATTCTTCTCTCACTGCCTATTGACATCTAGTGGAAGGCGTATGAAGTGCATGTATACAATAGATTTCAAGCAAAAGATTAGGTAGCCCGTGAACAGAGCCTCGATTTGAGATTTTTCACTTTCTGACAGGAAGTTTGCTGCAAAATGAGTTCTGTTTTACTCACAGATATAATTCAACGGTTTTAGAAACTTGAAGATGTTTTCTATCAATAGTAATAATAATATGCATATTGTACGAGCAAGAATTGAGTACGAGGCCGTTTGAAATGGGCACCCTTTCATCCAAGGTTACTCAATACTGCCCCTGCAGCACAAAGAAGTTAACTGCCTTGTTGAGGGGCAGAATGACAGATTTTTACCTTGTCAGCTCGGGGACTCAATCTAGCACCCTTTKAGTTACTGGTCCAATGCTCTAACCACTAGGCTACCTGCCACCCCTGCTAGAGGAGAGGGAGAGAGAATGAGAGCTAAAGACAAAGGGCCCCTATTCAGCTGAGTCCCTGGCACCAGAGGCTCATTAGGTCTGGACTATTTCCAGTGTCTGCTCTCTTAATGTCAGTATAAGGAAGCATATGGAATATGGCAAATAGATTTAACCATTATCTCCCTTCCCTCTCTCACTCTATCACTTCTCTCTCTCTCTCTCTCTCATCCATCCCTTCATTCTGTCCCTCCTTCCCTCCCTCCCTCGACTCTCAGACTCTCCCTCCCTTCATCCCGTCCCTCTGTCCATCCATTCCTCCCTCCCTCCATCCCTCCATAGCTCTAACTCTATGTCTTGTCCACTCTCTCCCCCTCTCTCCTCTCTCTCTCTCTCCCTCTCTCTCTCTTTCTCTCCCTCCTCTCTCTCTGTCTCTCTCTTTGGTAATTAAATAAGCTAGCGACACTAACAAGGATATGGTTGTCTACTGGACACAAAATATGTGCTGTAATTGATTGAGTGAAACATCAATAAAGTCTCTGTTTAATTTCCCCACACCTCCATTATATAAATATTGTGCTGTTTACACATGAGACAGAAGTGACCATCTGTGAAAGGCTACATTGTAATTATGGACTGACTACCTGAAGGCATCTGTACTCTATTTAAACTTAACTCCGCCTCAATTACCATGGTCCCTGATGTCAAATGGAACACATTTGCAGTGCTTACAGAGTATGTGTSTTTGTGTGTGTGTGTGTGTGTGTGTCCGCACAGGCATGTGTGTGMGTGCGTGTGCGTGAACYTGCATGCCAGTGTGTGAGTTTGCSTACTTTGTGTAGTTAGGAAAAARTGAATTAAAAGGTACATATACTTCTGATTGGCTAGAGGGGTAAATCTTGCTGCTGATGTCATACCCTGTTAAAACCATGTAATAGAAACTAGATTTTACTACAGCTTTTGCTGTTGCATCTATGTTGGGTTTCCTTGCTTGTGTTACTTTCATGTGCAAACTTCAAAGAAATGACCTGCCAATCATTTAAGYATCACTGTACTCTAGGTTGAATTCTTTAATGTGCCATCCACGTAATTATTTTGACCTTTACGTTGATGTGAACTCAAGTAACCTGTTTGTTTAGGCAATAATAAGCCCTGTTAAGTTTTGGGCCAATTACATGAACTCTGGGTTTGCTGTTGCGAGGAAAACTTTTAGGTCACTAGAACTTGMGATTTTCTGCTCGTGAGGAGAAGAGAGATGGACGCTATTTGCTGAGCTGGAACTTTTACATCTGTGCATTTAGCAAAACTTRTGTTTATCTTACTTACCTTATTAGAAAGTCTATAAACGTCTAACTAAACTGAATTTGTCTGCTTTGGGGAATATAGCCATCGTCGCTTCAACAAGAGCAATCTTAGGTTTGTGACATATTTTCTGTTGCTTGCACGGCATTTATCGCCATTGGTTTTTGTTCTTAACTGACTTGCCTAGTTAACTATCAACGGCTCCATCGTTAGGTAGATACCCAGGGGTTATATTTTTATTTCCATATATTGTGATTGTGACTAATCATTTTTATTCGTAATACATTAAAGTAAAATTGTATAAATTGTGGTTGTATTTCAGTGATGTATTTCATACTGCACCCCTTCTTGTTGCATGGGAGAACATTCTGGAAACAGTAAGCCTTTATATACACTCTTAGAAAAAAGGGTTCTGCCTGGAATATAAACAGGTTCTTCAAAGTGTTCTCTCCTATGGGGACAGCCGAAGACCTTTGACGTTCTAGATATTACCTTTTTGRACAGTGCCTTTAGCCTGAATTTAAAATGGATTAAATTTAGATTTTGTGTCACTGGCCTAAACACAATAATGCCAAAGTGGAAGAACATTTTAAGACATTTCTTTAAATTAATAAAAAATAAAAAGCTGAAATGTCTTGAGTCAATAACTATTCAACCTCTTTGTTATTGTCACGCCCTGATCTGTTTCACCTGTCCTTGTGCTTGTCTCCACCCCCCTCCAGGTGTCACCCATCTTCCCTATTWTCCCCTGMTTTTTCTGTCTGTTGCCAGTTCGTCTTGTTTGTTCAAGCCTACCAGTGTTTTYTCTAAGCACCTGGTTWTCCCTAGTCTCTCTRTTCTCYTCCTCCTGGTTTTTGACCTTTGCCTGTCCTGACKCTGTACCCACCCGCCCGCCTGACCGCTGCCTGTCTCTGACRCTGAGCCTGKCTGCCGTCCTGTACTTTGGCCTCTACTCTGAATTAWCGACCCCTACCTGCCTTGACCTGTCGTTTGCCTGCCCCTGTGGTTACAATAAACATTGTTACTTCACACAGTCTGCACTTGGGTCTTACCTTGATTCRTGGTAGTTATGACAAGCCTAAATAAATGACTTCAGGAGTAAAAATGTGCTTAARAAGTCAAATAATAAGTTGCATGGACTCAGGGTGCAAAATAATGTTTAACATGATTTTTGAATGATTARCTAATTTCTAATTTCAACCACAAAGACCAGGGAGGTTTTCCAATGCCTCGCGAAGAACGGGTACCTATTGCTAGGTGGGTAAAAAAAGAAAAAATACATTGTATATCCCTTTGAGAATGGTGAAGTTATTAATTCGACTTTGGATGGTGAATCAATACACACAGTCACTACAAAGATACAGTACAGGGGCCTTCCTAACTCAGTTGCCGGAGAGGAAGGAAACCGTTCAGGGATTTCACCATGTTGACTGAAACTGAAAACAACATTGTAGTAACTCCACAATACTAACCTAATTGACAGAGTGAAGGAAGCCTGTGCAGAATAAATATATTCCAAAACATGCATCATATTTGCAATAAGGAACTAAGGTAAAACTMCAAAGAATGTGGCAAATGTCCTGGATACAAAGCGTTATGTATCCAGGACAGAGGTGTGAACACTTATGTACATTAGATATTTCTGTATTTCATTTTCAATACATTTGCACCAAAAAAAATTCAACATGTTTTCACTTTTTCATTATGGGTATTTTTTGTAGATGGCTGGGAAAAATATATATATATTATCCATTTTTAATTCAGACCATAACAAAACAAAATGTGGAATAAATCAAGGGGTATGAATACTTTCTGAAGGCACTGTATCTTCTAGTAATATCCAGCCTTTCGTTTTTCCCCTTGCAAGTCAATATCATATAAGTTAATTTACTGAGATGTCTATTTCATCGTTATTCATCCAAGCCTGTGGTTAGAGGGTTACACTTAGTTACCATAGCAACTGCTTGATGTGCACCTGCTAGACTTGATGCAGATGTAGCAAAACACTTTGCCTTTTCATCTAGCTGAAGGTAGGAGGGAAGGGGAGAGAGAGTTACTAAGAAATGTCTGGAATTAAGGTAGCTGTTGATAGAAAGGGAGAGAGAGACAGAGAGACTGGGGAGACAGAGAGACAGAGAGACAGAGTGAGTGAGTGAGTGAGTGAGTGAGTGAGTGAGTGAGTGAGTGAGTGAGTGAGTGAGTGAGTGAGTGAGTGAGTGAGTGAGTGAGAAAGAGAGAGAGAAATAAAGATACTGTAGAGATAGAGTGAAAGAAAAGAGAGTTACTTAGAAATGTTTGGGTTTGTGTGCATGTTGAAACGCTCACAGATGAATGTACCGAAACAAGCTTTGATCCTGCTGAGACGTAGCCATGTGTGTGAGCATCATCATTACACATAGAGATTACATTGAAATGCACAGAGAGCCAATTGTTGCTTCCCCATTTTAAATGCAGTCCCTGGAAGCTGCTGTCACTCCCATTCATGGAGTGCTTGTTGTTAGAAACATTGTCAGCCAGCACACTTTTTGTTGAGTGTGCTTTTTCCCAGCATCCAGTCAGGCACAGATTACAATTTGATGTCACGACTTCCGCCGAAGTTGGTACCTCTCCTTGRTCGGGCGACGTTCACCGGTCAACGTCACCGGCCTTCTAGCCATCGCCGATCCACTTTTCATTTTCCATTTGTTTTGTCCTTGTCTTACACACCTGGTTTCAAWCCCCCAATTACTTGRTCATTATTTAACCCTCTGTTCCCCCATGGTTGTTTGTGAGTGATTGTTTGTTTATTGTATTGCGGTCCGTTATTGTGGCCTTGGATTTATTTGACGTGTATTGTAATTATTGTTGAGTAAAATTGCGTACATTACTCATATCTGCTGTCCTGCGCRTGACTCATCTACACCAGCTACACACAGACGCATTACATTTGACGTGCCTAGTGAARAGAAGTCTCTGGCTAATTCTAATGCTATTTTCTATGACTGCTTCCTATGGCTATTTCTATGGCTATTCCATAGGGCTATTTTGATGATTATCAGTGACACTTGATCGAAGAATGAACAGCACCGTATGAGGCTGAAGGATGAGACGTGCTTTATGAATTATGAGCCATGAGAACATTAAATTAAATGCTTCAAAAAAGGCAGGGGTGTGGTCAACTTGTTACGAGCTATATGAGCTGTACACTCTTAGAAAAAAGGGTTCCAAAAGTGTTCTTTGGCTGACCTCATAGGAGAACCCTTTTTGATTCGAGGTAGAACCCTTTTGTGTTCCATGTAGAACCCTCTGTGGAAAGAGATCTACATGGAACCAAAAGCGTTTTACCTGGAACCAAAAAGGGTTTCGTTAAATGGTTATCCTATGGGGACAGCTGAAGAACCCGTTTTGGTTCTCGATTGCACCTTTTTTTCTAAGAGTGTATGCTTGGGATTTTGTTGTTGGATGATTTTATTAGTGCAGCCCTCTGATCAGTGTGTGGGGTGTTTGCTGTGGAGTTTGTGTGTGAGTGTTTGTTATGTTTGTGTGTTGTCTTAAGTGTTGTTGTTCGTGATGTGTAGGTTGTGTTGAGTTGTTTGTGTGTGTGCATGTATGTGTGTGTATGTGTGTATGTGTGATTTGTGTGTTGTTTGTGGTGTGTTTGTGTGTGTATTTTGTGTGTGTGTTGGTGTGTGTGTGTGTGTTGTATGTGTGTGTGTGTGTATGTTTGTTTGTGTAGTGTTTGTGTGTGTATGGTTTGTGTGTGTGTTTGTTGTTGTGTATGTATGTTTGTGTGTGTATGTTTGTCTGTGTTTTGCGTATGTGTTGTGGGTGTGTGTGTGTCACAGGGTTCAAATACATGTGTATTTGAGTATTTAAATACTTTGTTCTAGAGTCCTGCATCGGGTCGATATCCACGGTTCCCTGCAGTTGATCTGCAAAAGAATCAGTTGGCGGGTGGAATGAATACATTATTTCAACCGGTGGGGCGGCTCGTAGTTCAGAACAATTATATTGCGGATCGGAAACATTTTAAATCAAAATAATGTATTTTTTACAAACTCAGGAGCTTGTTGTGTTGAATTGTGTTGTGAATTCCATTAGGCTATGTGAGCGTTGAGTCAGACATAGCCAGGCCTAGGTGGACTACCAGCCACACAGCGAGAGAGTAGAACACCAGTGTGAAAGAGTTCCCAATCTTTCTGATTGTGGCGTCAAGTTGTAAAAGTTCTTACAGTGTGAAAATGTTCCCAGTTCAATAATTGCACGCGCATCTCTTTATGTAAATGGGTAAGTTAGTGTTATTTTCTCTCTCACACGCTTCCTCGACCTTGATTTAGCTAGCTAGCATAATTAGCTGTCAGCTGGTCAAGATGGCTTCTTCTCAGAGGTGTGAGGTTTTAGCTTGTTTGTCTAGGTAAATAAACTAATTTAAAAGCTAGATTTTAGCCAAAGTATAAACAACTGTTTCACATTGAGCTAGCTATCTGCCATTCTGTGGATAACATGATACACTAGCTAGCTAGCACAACTAGCTGTGTCCTTTACATTGCTCATCAGTTAGCTAGCTAGCTTATAACCCACCTTCTCTCGCCAACAGTACCATGGTTGCTTCTGTTGGAGTAATCCTTGAGTGGAAAGTAAATGGCTGCACTGCAAATAACTCCAATGCTAATTCGTGGTAAAGCCAAATCAACTATCAATTTTTATAACTAACTCATGGTACTGCAATTTCTCCAAAAGCATCTGTTTTTGCTGTCATTTATGTCACTTGAGTGTCRTCTACTGTCGTAATGTGCAACTGAATACTCGACTGCGTTGCGAGAGTGTCTTCCAAGTTTGTCTACAGAATAGTATTGCCAAGGAGAAAGTGAGTCCTTGATATCATTTATGGCCATATGCTTAATTAGTAGYTTGATAACAGAAATTGACAGTGAAGTACTGCATTTGAGTGAACACAATTTTTTTCAGGTTATGAAGGGAAGAGATAATACAGGCTATCCAAAATAAAACTATTCATCCTCCCTCTGGCAGGTCTCAGACCAAAAGCATTAGATGTAAAACCTGTATAAATAAGTCACATGTCTCAGCGATCTGCTGTCTTGTAGCAGGTGTTTATGACACTTTAAAAGCAAGMCAAATGAGTAGATAGATGAATATGTAGCTAATAGCACTCTAAATAAACGTAGGCAAATATTGCAGCCTAAAGCCGATTTGATTCTAAGAATTGTTTATTCAAATTTCAGTTAAACTATTTGATTATCTAAACAATATTTAATGTAACAATATTGAA
Organism: Salvelinus sp. IW2-2015; assembly: GCF_002910315.2. Lineage (NCBI taxonomy): Eukaryota > Metazoa > Chordata > Actinopteri > Salmoniformes > Salmonidae > Salvelinus > Salvelinus sp. IW2-2015. The sequence continues at coordinate 343,533 of NW_019942723.1, read as the reverse complement.
TGTATAATGTTTTGTTATGTCGGCTATAGGCTTTCATTAGTTAAGAAGAAGGCTAATTWGAAGGCTCTTTTTCAAAGTGATTTGGATTGTCAATGTGAAGCATCACATTGGAAAATAAGAAGATAGGCCTATCGTTCTTAATTCATGGCATGGTTTCCTTTTACCCCAATGTTGAATAGACATGCAGCCAAATTATTTCATGTAGGAAATGGGAATAGCCTAATAACCTACTTAGGGTTGCAAAGCTGCRYGTAATTTACCAAAGTTACCTGAATCTTCAGTAATTTTMGTAACGAACTGAAAATCTATGGCAATCTATCGTACTTTAGTAATTTATACTTGAATAACTTTTGAAAAAGGTATTCATATATAGTATTCTTATTTTTTTTTAAATCTGTGTCCATATTGTCTATGAGTTTGTCGTAGATGGGTCAAGCGAAAAAATATAAATTAATGAGAAAAGCATCTAATCCACAATGCCATTATTTTCAATTAACTCTGCAACTTAACCAACTATTGACTTTTTTCACAACTGCCACCAGTTTGACGTCAAAACATTGACAGCAAATTCATATTGACATAGTTCATTTATTTTTATTATATAGTCACCTTCGTTAACTATTTAACGCATTTTACATGTAATAAGGCCACACAGAGGGCCAGACATAATTGGGCTCCCGAGTGGCGCAGCGGTCTAAGGCACTGCATCACTACAGACCCTGGTTCAATTCCAGGCTGTATCACAACTAGCTGTGATTGGGAGTCCCATAGGGCGGCACACAATTGGCCCAGTGTCGTCTGGGTTACGGTTTGGTTGGATTAGAATTTGTTCTTAACTGACTTGCCTAGTTAAATAAAWWAAAAAGAAARAGACACCTGTGATAATCTGATATACCTAAAAGGGACACTAAATGTCCTGTGATAGATTACATGAAATCCTTGAAGGATAGCAACATTCTGGTAGTTTGCTGGCAATTGTAGAAKGTTTTCAGTAATACACCCTCCCTTTTCAACCCTAAGCCTACTACTCTGGAGTCATAATAACAATTAGGCCTAATTGCCAGATATTGGGTGCGGCTCGTTTTGATGTGGCCGGCACGGGGTGGGTGTGGCTCCAAAAAACTGACCRGTGCAGGAATCTACTTTGTCCTGTGTATTTTCAAATACACAGCCCAAAGCAATAACTAGCTCCCCCTCTCCGGCGCTCGACGTCGCTGGTCTACTAKCCACCGGCCCTGGCAATTATCATTACGCACACCTGGACTTCATCATCACCTTGATTACTCTCCCWTAATTTAGCCCTCAGTAGCCTCAGTCATCAGACAGCAGTGGTTTGTTTTCATTCAAGTTCCTGTACGTTTTTCCTGTTTTGTTTATCTGCATCATTCATTATTAAACTCACCTTCTGAACCTGCTTCCCGACTCCCAACGTATACGTGACAATTTGAATGGTTATTTGTAAAAATAAATAAATAATTGATGACCAAATTGCGTTTGAAATTATTTGAAAAAATGTATTTTAACTATTTTCACAATACCTGGGTTAAATGCATGGGAGTATATTTGAGTCAGTGTATTTTAATATTTTCAAATACTTTAAGTGTATTTCCATAACTATTCCTATATTCAACTACTTCGTTTTTGAAATTAAGGTTGTCTGAACAGATGATTTGATATGTATTGAAAGTAATTGAAATACCTGAAATAGTGTGTGTGTGTGTGTGTGTGTGTGTGTGTGTGTGTGTGTGTGTGTGTGTGTGTGTGTGTGTGAGCGTGCGTGTGTGGGTGGCTTCCTATGAGCTATAAAGCTGCATGTTTGTGATGTTTGTTAGCGGTAGCTCTCTGATCACTGCACTTCACCAATAATACAATCTGACCCGGACCACATACACTTCCAATTTGAGAGCTGAGCCCATTAGTGGTTAGTAATTAGTGAAGAGGAAGCCGAAGCATTCAACCATTTTAACAGCTGATAACCAATTACAGTCTATACCAAGTCTGCCGGTAAGCACTTACAATGGCTGGTCTGGTTTACAGTCCTAATGAGTCATCATACAGAAAGACCTCAGAGATCAGAGAGAGTGAAGAGAGAGAGAGGGAGGGGAAGGGACGGATGGGGGAGAGAGTCTGTAACAAGTCTGCCAGTAAGCACATACTAAAGATGCTAAAGAGTCATCCTAAAGAGAGAGTCAGAGATCAAAAAGAGAAAGAGGGGGAGGAAAAAGAGGGAGGGAGAGAGGAGCGAGAGGAGAGAGAATGGAGAGAGAGAATGGGGAGGAAGGTTGGGGGGACTGAGAGGAGGAGGGGAGTGGGAGGGAGGGAGGGAGAGAGGGAGGGAGGGAGAGCGAGGGTAGGGATGGAGGGATAAAGGGAAAGGGTGAGACTGAGTGAGGGAGAGGGAGGGAGAGAAGGGGGAAAGAGGGAGGTGAAGGAGAGCGAGGAGAAGGAGGAAGGAGAGATGTTAATGAAAGATGAAGTTCATAAAACGATGAGAGAGAGCAGACGTGACCCGTTGGCAACCTTTCAAGAAGTCTAATCTGCTGTCGTACTGTTTAGCACTTTCTTGGCCTTATTTAGAGTTTGGCAAATGAGTGTGAAAAATATAAGTAATTGCCACACTTTCAGATCCCTATATACAGTACCAGTCAAAAATTTCAACACAACTACTCATTCAAGGGTTTTTCTTTATTTTGACTATTTTCTTCATTGCTGAATAATAGTGAAGACATCAAAAGTATGAACACATACGGAATCATGTAGTAACCAAAAAAGTGTTAAACAAATCAACATATATTTAACTTTTAAGATTCTTAAAAGTAGCCACCCTTTGCCTTGATGACAGCTTTGCACACTCTTAGCATTCACTCAAATCTTCACCTGGAATGCTTTTCCAAAAGTCTTGAAGGAGTTCCCACATATGCTGAGCACTTGTTGGCTGCTTTTCCTTCCTTCTTTCTTCTCTTTTCCAACTCATCCCAAACCATCTCAATTGGGTTGAAGTCGGGCGATTGTGGAGYKCAGGTCATCTGATGCAGCACTCCATCTCTATCCTTCTTGGTCAAATAGCCATTACACAGCCTGGAGGTGTGTTGGGTCATTGTCCTGTTGACAAAACAATTATAGTCCCACTAAGCGCAAACCAGATGGGATGGCGTATCGCTGCAGAATGCTGTGATAGCCATGCTGGTTGTGTGCCTTGAATTCTAAATACATCTCTGGCAGAGTTACCAGTAAAGCACCCACACCCCATCACACCTCCTCCTCCATGCTTCACAGTGGGAACCACACATGCAGAGATCATCCGTTCACCTACTCTGCATCTCACAAAGACACAGAGGTTAGAACAAAAAAAAACTCTAATTTGGACTGACAGACCAAATTACAGATTTCCACTGATCTAATGTCCATTGCATGTGTTTAATTTATATATTTTATTTAACCAGGAAAGCCAGTTAAGAACAAATTCTTATTTAAAGTGACGGCCGACCAAAAGGAAAAAGGCCTCCTGTGGGGAGAGGGTCTGGGATAATATTTATATATATTMTTTAAATGGTGTGCCTTGTGTTGCTTGGCCCAAGCAAGTTTCTTATTATTGGTGTCCTTTAGTAGTGATTTCTTTGCAGCAATTTTGACAATGAAGGCCTGATTCACACAGTCTCCTCTGAACAGTTGATGTTGAGATGTGTCTGTTACTTGAACTCTGTGAAGCATTTATTTGGGCTGCAATCTGAGGCTGGTAACTCTAATGAACTTATCTTCTGCAGCAGAGGTAACTCTGGGTCTTCCTTTCCCGTGGCGGTCCTCATGGAAGCCAGTTTCATCATAGTGCTTGTTGGTTTTTACTACTGCAGTTGAAGAAAATTTCTAAGTTCTTGAAATTTTCCAGATTGACTGACCTTCATGTCTAAAAGTAATTATGGACTGTTTTTTTTCTTAGCTTTTTGAGCTGATCTTGCTATAATATGGACTTGGTCTTTTACCAAATAGGGCTATCTTCTGTATACCACCCCTACCTTGTCACAACACAACTGATTGYCTCAAACGCATTAAGAAGGAAAGAAATTCCACAAATTAACTTTTAACAAGGCACATCTGTTACTTGAAATGCATTCCAGGTGACTACCTCATAAAGCTGGCTGAGAGAATGCCAAGAGTGTGCAAAGCTGTCATCAAGGCAAAGGGTGACTATTTTGAAGTATCTCAAATATAAAATATATTTGGATTTGTCACTTTTTTGGTTACTACATGATTCCGTATGTGTTATTTTATAATTTTGATATCTTCACTATTAATCTACAATGTAAAAAATTGCAAAAATAAAGAAAAACCCTTGAATGAGTAGGTGTGTCCACACTTTTGACTGGTCCTGTATGTGTATACTGATATTTTTTGATGCACTGCAAGAGCTAGCATATCACCAGGGGCTGGAAAAACACCGTTTTGCTGATTAAGACTTTGTCTTTTTTGTGAACAGCGTATAGTTTTGTTACTAATAACAGAAGAAGAAATGATGTCAAAAGTGAATGTAGGTTACTTTGAAGATGTTTGCTTTGCAGAGAGGAATACTTTGTAGGCTAGGCTATTCTGTAGTCTACTTAAGCGGTGAGCTAGTTATTATTGTTCTGTATCTATAACAGATGTAGTTATTTGCATCATTCCTGAGGGAGAGAGATAGAGCCACCTGTTTCCACTGAGAAAAAGAGGGAGAGAGAGACATCGGTTTCCTCTTAGAGAGAGAAAGAGAGAGCGAGAGAAAGAGAGAGCAACCCATGAAAGAGCTGGCCACTCCCTCAGAGAAGCCAGCGGAACAGCCCACCCCAGATCCTAACTCCAGCCGTGACACCCCAGCATGACAGATAAATGAAGATCCACCAGCCCAGCAGACCCCACTCCCTCCTAGCAGCCCGCATGAAAACCCCTCAACACAAAAGCCACACATTGTGCTCCTTATGAACTCGAATGGGAAATACACACAAGAAAATGTACTTTTCCCCAAACAGTCACTAAATTCTGGTGCCCAAACACCCAGCGCCCCCTAGACCTGCTATTTGCGGACCAACTAGGGTCACCAATGCCCTTAATAATTCACACAGGCACAAACAGCAGGAAAGGGTGGCCGCAGCACTCGAGGGAGTGATTGAAAAAGCTTCTTCCACTTTCCCCAATGCACGAGTCGTCTCCACCTGGCTACCACAATAATACTTTCTTCCTACTACCATGCAGGGGGTAAACGCAAGCATCTCCTGGGACTGTGCCTCAAAACCAAATATTTACATGGCCCACCACTCCACTCTGGACAGCCTTTATGACCATGTCCACCTTCAGAAAGAAACAGTCCCTACTTTTGCAAGAACCCTGAAAGACATCGCCCTCAACCACAGCCCCAGCACCTCACACAGGAGCAACAGAGGACCTCAACATGACAATCACACATATGCCCAGGTGGTAAGCAGAGAATCATAACCAAACCACTACACCCATCCAAGCRCCATCCTGCGACCTAAGAGTTAAGTATCAGATGCACCACATGCTTTGCTCACACCTACTGTAATGGTCTGAGCCTAAACCACAGGAAAACAACACTGGACACTATGGAACTAAAGGCTGAGGAATGGCAGGTGGCCTGGCTGGTAGGAGCGTTGTGCCAGTAACCGAAAGGTTGTTGGATTGAATCCCCGAGCTGAGAAGGTAAAAATCTGTCGTTKCGCCCATGAGCAAGGCWGTTAATCGACGYGGCCCGGGAACAGCGGGTTAAGGCAGCCCTCCGCACCTCTCTGATTCAGAGGGGTTGGGTTAAATGCGGAAGACACATTTCAGTTGAATACATTCAGTTGTACAACTGACTATGTATCCCCTTTCCCWTAATGAAATGGACCCACTAGTTGCCCACCATGTGTTAAACAGGGAAGAGACACAGGAGGTATGCTAATTTGGTGTACTGTAGAGCAGACTTAACCCACCCCATAAAATTGATCAAAACAGGAATATTTGACATTTGGCTAGAATTTAAGAATTTAAGGAAATGATCTAAACAGAGAAAAATGGCCTCATGTGTGCTATCTATATCCCCCACTAGAATCCCCATACTTTAATGAAAACAGCTTCTCCATCCTATAGGGGGAGATCAACCATTTCTAGGCCCAGGGACATGTACTAGTCTGTTGTGAACAAAACATCAGAACTGYACATGAACCTGACTCCCTCAGCACACAGGGGCATAAGCACAMACCATACCTGGAGGTAACAGCATTTCCTCCCAAATATCCCCCCCTAGACACAACTATGACAAAACAACCAACAAAAATGGGTCACAAACAACTCCTGCAGCTCTGTCGTACWCTGGGTCTGTACAAAAAACAATTGGCCAACAACAAATCCAATCCGTCCTTGCTGGACAAAATGTTTCCCTGCAATAGTGAATGTGTAAACTTAGCAGTAGGAAGCCTGAACAGTGTATTTGACCTATCAGCTAACACACACACACACACACACACACATATATATATATATAAATTATTCTAGCAGAACACCTAAGAAAACTAACAACAATGACAAATGAGAAACCTAGCCAACCAAAAACACAGAGACCCAGAACATCAGAACCTACGCCTTCACTATGGGGAAACACTAAAACAATACAGAAATACACTATGAAAAAACAAAAACAGCATGAAGAATCCATACAATCAAACACTTGTGGGAAGATTGGAACACACTAAACAAACAACATGAGGGGCTATCTATCCAAAATTGAGATATAGATTAACCACTTCTCCAACCTTTACGGCCATTTAACAAATAACCAAGTGCAACATATATACATGATCAAATAGAAATCTTAGAATCAGCTATTAAAGACTACCAGAACCCACTGGATTATCCTATTACATTGGWTGATTTACAGGACAAAATACAAACCCTCCAACCCAAAAAGGCCTGTGGTGTGATAAAATATACAGACCACAAGTTCAAATTGGCTATTCTTAAACTCTTTAACATTATCCTCAGCTCTGACATCTTCCCAAATATTTGGAACCAAGGTCTGATCACCCCAATCCACAAAAGACAAATTTGACCCCAACAAMTACAGTGGAATCTGGGTCAACAGTAGCCTCGGGGAAAATCCTCCAACATTTCTTTAGTGAAAACAATGTCTTGAGCTAATGTCCCCGTTGGCTTCTTACAAAAATATTTTGCGACAGACCACTTATACACCCTGCACACCCTAATTATAAGGGCACAAGGCGAGACCCAGATGCAGACACAGGAGGCAGATGGTTAGCGTCCAAGCTGTTTWTTAACAATACAAAAGGGGTAGGGCAAGAGAATGGTCGTGGACAGGCAAAAGGTCAAAACCAGTTCAGAGTTCCAGAGGTAAAGAATGGCAGGCAGGCTCGAGGCCAGGGCAGGCAGAATGGTCAGACAGGCAGGAATGGAGTCCAGAAAAACAGGCAAAGGTCGAAACCGGGAGGACWAGTAAAAGAGAATAGAAAAGCGGGAGCACAGGAAAACACAGGAAACACAGGGATAAATACAGTGGGGAAAATAAGAGAGACCTGGAGGGGGTGGAGACAATCACAAGGACAGGTGAAACAGATCAGGGCGTGACACTAATTGACAAACAAACAAAATAAACAAAAGTAAATTCTTCTCATGCTTTGGTGATTTCAAAAAAGCTTTTGAATCAATTTTGGCATGGAAAGCGGTGTTGGMGGGAAAACATGCACTATTATAAAATCTATGTACACAAACAACAAGTGTGCAGTTAAAATTGGCAATAAACACACAGCTTTCTTTCCTCAGAGRTGTGGGGTGAGACAGGGATACAGCTCGAGACCCAACCTCTTCAACTTATATATAAATAAATTGGCAWGGGCACTAGAACAGACTGCAGCACCCGGCCTCACCCTACTAGACTCTGAAGTCAAATGCTTACAGATGATCTGGTGCTTCTGTCCCCAACCAAGGAGGGCCTACAGCAGCACAGATTATGTCAGACTTAGGCCCTGATGGTAAATCTCAGTAAGACAAAAAGAATGGCTCTCCAAAAAAGGTCCAGATGCCAAGACAACAAATAATATATATCTAGACACTGTTGCCTTTGAACACACAAAGAATTATAGCTACCTTGGCATAGAAGTTGTGGTGATGATGTTTAGGCCATCAAAAGGAACATAAAACTCCCAATAGGATCTGGCTAAAAATACTTCAACAAGTTAGAGAACCCATTACTCTCTATGGGTCTGGGGTCTGGGGTCCACTCACCGACCAATAATTCACAAAATGTGACAAACACGCAATTGAGACTGCATGCAAAAGWCTGCAAAAACATCCTTCAAGTACAACGCAAAATCCCCCAAAATGCATGTAGATCAGAATTAAGACTTTAACCGCTAATTATCAAAATCCAGAGAAGAAATGTACAACCACCTAAAAGGAAGCAATTCCCACATATTCCACCACAAAGCCCTCACCTACCGAGAMAATAACCTACAGAAGAGTCCCCTCAGACAGCTGGTTCTAGGGCTCTGTTCACAAACACAAACAGACCCCACAGAGCCCCAGGATTACAACACAATTAGACCCAACCAAATTATGAGAGTCAAGCAAAAAAAACACTGCTAGCATACTAGAATGTTATTTGGCCCTAAACAGAGGTTACACAGTAGCAGAATACCTGACCAGTGTGACAGACCCAAAACTAAGAAAATCCTTGACTACATACAGACTCAGTGAGCATAGCCTTGCTATTGAGAGAGGAGGCCATGCTCACTGAGTATGCAGACCTGGCTCTCAAGAGAAGAAGGGCAATGTGCCCACTGCCCACAAAATGAGTTGCAAACTGAGTTGCACTTCCTTACCTTCTGCCAAATGTATGACCATATTAGAGACACATATTTCACATAGACCCACAAAGAATTTGAAGACAAATCAAACATTGAGAAAGTCTCATACTGTATTTGTTAGGCAGAATATCACAACAGCAAGATTTGCTATGAAAACAGGGCAACCAGTGGCACACAAACAACATTGTAAATACAACCWATATGTATCTGTTTACTTTCCCTACTATTTCTACTTCAACTATTTTGTTATATTGTTAAAAACACAGTACATAGCTGATAATATACCATATGAAACGTCCGTATCCTTTTGCAATCTTTATGAGTGCAATGTTAATGTACATTTTTTGTTGATTTTGTTTTTTGTTGCTTCTCACTTTTGTTTACTGTTAATTTCACTTGCTTTGGCAATGTACTCATACTGTATGTTTCCCATGCCAATAAAACCCCTTTGACTTGAATTGAGAGAGAGAGAGACACATGTTTCCTCAGAGCGAGAGGAAGTGGACCTCACATGTTCAGTAGGGAGAAAAAGTTTTGAAACATAGTGGATTGACAGAGAAGGCACACACACACACGTACAATAATGGCTGGAATGTAGTGAATGGAAACCATGTCTTTGATAAMTTTGATACCATTCCATTTATTCCGTTCCAGCCATTACTATTCTTGTTCTGAGAAATGAAGGCTATTCCATGCGAGCAATTACAAAGAAACTGAAGATCTCGTACAACATTGTGTACTACTCCCTTCACAMAACAGCGCAAACTGGCGCTAACCAGAATAGAAAGAGTGGGAGGCCCCGGTGCACAACTGAGCAAGAGGACAAGTACATTAGAGTGTCTAGTTTGAGAAACAGACGCCTCAAGTCCTCAACTGGCAGCTTCATTAAATAGTACCCGCAAAACACCAGTCTCAACGTCAACAGTGAAGAGGCGACTCCGGGATGCTTGAACACAACGTGCCATTGGAACACAGGAGTGATGGTTGCTGATAATGAGCCTCTGTACACCTATGTAGATKATCCATAAAATAATCTGCCATTTCCAGCTACAATAGTCCTTTACAACATTAACAATGTCTACACTGTATTTCTGYTCAATTTGATGTTATTTTAATGGGCAAGAAATGTGCTTTTCTTTCAATAACAAGGACATTTCTAAGTGACCCCAAACTTTTGAYTGGCAGTGTATAMTTATAAATATATCTACAGTCATGATTTAGAAAGTACACCCTTGGAAAGTGGTCTTTTTTTAAAACATATTTGGACACATGGATATTTGAGCTAAATTCCAACCACATTCATCGATAAAGGTAACCCAATTTAACAAATCACACAACAATTTTTACTTTGAAAATGTTATCCAATTAAAATAAACAAAAATGCTATTTCCTTATGCAGAAAAAATATGTACACCCCTACCTCTACCATCCCCTAAAATGGCTCAAATTAGGATCAGGTTCACCAAAACAGGTGCAAATGATTAGGAAATCATTAAAGAGTACCTTGGGAGGGTCCAACCTTCCATAATGATTAGAAACTTGGTCTGGTTTGGTCGTAACCATATGGCTGTGTGGTAACACATCATGCCAAGATCAAAAGACCTCCGAGGCCCTCAGAAGAAACATTATTGTTGACCATGAGTCTGGGAGGGGTTACAAATCCATTTCCAAGCAATTCAAAGGACATCGTTCCGCTGTCTGARGGATCTACAAATGAAGAAAATTCCAGACCACTGGCAATCTACCTGGTACAGGTCGTCACGCCAAATTCAGCCCAAGAGCTGACCGAAAGATGCTCATAGAAGTCTCTAAGAACCCCAGGGTAACGTCAAAGGATCTACCGGCCTCTTTTGCCACAATCAATGCATGAGTCAACTGTCAGAAAGAGACTGCACAAACTTGGCCTACATGAGAGGTCAGGAAGGAAGAAGCTATTATTGTCACGGCCGTCAAAAGGAGGAGACCAAGGCGCAGCGTGGTATGCGTACATGCTTCTTTATTCTAAGAATGAACACTGAACAAAAATAACGAACCGTGAAGCTATACAAATGAGTGCTGAACAGGCAACTACACATAGACAAGAACCCACAAATACCCAAGGGTAAATGGCTACCTAAATGTGGTCCCAAATCAGAGACAACGATAAACAGCTGCCTCTGATTGAGAACCATATCAGGCCACCATAGACATATATATATACCTAGACCTACAAAACCCCTAGATATACAAAAACCCTAGACAAGACAAAACTAGCATACCCACCCTAGTCACACCCTGACCTAACCAAAATAATAAAGAAAACATAGATAACTAAGGTCAGGGCGTGACAATTAGCCCCACCCTTCAGCTCCATTCAACCCCTCCCATCTATCTTAACACCATATTGGATTTKTATTTGCCATATATTTTTCAACATGTGCTGTGATGTTTAATAAAAGTTCTGAACCTTTCTAATCTCATACTTTCGACAGATTGTAAATTATTTTTGCTAAAAGTATTATTATATTATTGATCGATTGACCATGACTTTTCAGATCACCCAGTAGTGCTATCTGCATAGTTGGCTCCAGGTAAATGTTGCAATTCTTCAGCCATTCCTGGACCTGTGACCAWAAACAAGCTKTATATGGACAGTACCAAAACAAATGGTCTAATTATTCTGTCTCTTTGCAGCTAAATCTGCAGAGCTGGGAAGGTTGTATCCCCCATATATGTAACATTATATTGGTTGCAAGAATTTTGTATAATAATTTAAATTGAAAAATTCTAAGCTTTGAATCCAGTGTTGTTTTACGTATCAATTCATAAACCATGTGCCATGGAATCCGTACGCCGAAAATCTCTTCTTGACTATTTTGCCATCTATATGGCACAGTCACACCCTGATCTGTTTCACCTGTCTATGTGCTTGTCTCCACCCCCCCCCACCCCCCTACCCCCCCAGGTGTCGCCCATCTTCCTATTATCCCTTGTGTATTTATACCTGTGCTCTCTATTTGTCTGTTGCCAGTTCGTCTTGTCAGGTCTTACCAGCGTGCTTTCCCGTCTCCTTTTGCTTCAAGTTCTGTTTCCTGGTATTCCCGGTTCTGACTATTCCGCCTGCCTTGACCCCGAGCCTGCCTGCCGTCCTGTACCTGCCTGACTCTGACCTGATCACGAACCCCTGCCTGTACTCGACCTGCCCTTTGCCTGCCCCATGTTTACAATAAATAATCTGAGAACTGTACTATCTGCCTCCTGTGTCTGCATCTGGGTCATATCCTGAGTTGTGATAGGCGCAGCTGTCAATTTTTTGGTCCTTAAATTAAACTGGTATACTTTTTTATTTATCACAATTTTCTTTAACCAATGATGGTCTTTAATGCAGGGKCGACAGACAAGTTCCCTACTTTTTCCCCCTTCCACTTTCCTATTCCATTTTTGCGGTAATACTGCAGTTAGTTGGTTGTAAWTTTGGGTAGAGCAGACATTTCCATATATTTTTGTTAGCTGCATGTGTGACATAACGCCACCAGTCCTATTTATGATATAACTTGCAAAGATTATACCTTTATTTAAAATATATATATATATGTTTTTTTTATCTATTAGTATATTTGAGTTTAACCACAATATTTGTTGTATTATTTGTTCTGTCTTTTCTGGTGGATTAAATTGAAATTGTAACCAACTTTCTATGGCTTGTTTTTAAAAGAGCGGTATTTGGTAGATTATTTCCTTTTCAAATAACTGAAAGAGAGAGGTTGTAATCTGAATAAAAGGAAAAYGGCCATTCTTGAACATGGGGTGAGACGTGTTTATTAATTTGCTAGAGAACCAGTTCAGATTTAAGTACAACTTTTGTATGAATGAAGCCTTTAGTGAGAGGTCTAATGCTTTAATATTTAATAATTTCTGCCGTCCGAATTCATTTTCATTATATAAATAGGCCCGTTTAATTTTGTCTGGCTTGCCATTCCAAATAAAAGAAAACATTTTTCTCATAGATTTTAAATAACTGTTTTCTAGGTGTAGGCAAGACCATAAGCAAATAGGTAAACTGTGATATGACTCAAGAGTTAATCAGGGTGATTTTTCCACAAATAGACAGGTATTTTCCTTTCCATGGTAGCAAGATCTTATCTATTTTTGCTAACGTTCTATTAAAATGTATTGGAGGCTTGGCTAAAAAGGGAAAAGGAGGTTTCAAAATGGCCTAAAGAGCTGGACTCAATAACACCTGCCAGATATAGACAGTTCAGTTCTAAAGGCGAAACAAGTTGAATTTTAAAGGTTAATCAAAATTAACAGGACTAAAATGAGCCATTCATTGAATGGAAACATTTATTTKCATCTGGTTTAAAGATTTTATTATACTTCTGGTCCGCCTCTTGGAATTTCTTATTTTCTCTGGTTCCGGAATAGTAGGACATCATTTAGAGATACTTTGARCACCGAGATGCATTATATCTCTATGACTTTAGTGGAGTTAAGGCGTCCACATACATAGGTTTGGTTTGCTCCTAMCAGAACTCGACTAGGCTTTAGGGAACGTCTGTGCTCGCATACTCCCTTAAAATACCTTAGCTTGAAAAACAAGAAAAAAGCAGCAATATTACTGTTWYTCCCTCTTGAAATGCCATAGCAACAAGTACACTTCCTCAAAATAGTTTCAATTAATCMAAGATAACTSAAGAAATCTGTAATTAYTTTAGTWTTTTTGCAGAGGAGGTCTTAGTCACATAATTTTACATCTAACTYAGATGTTTGGMGAAGTATTTCTCAAGTAAAAAATATGTGCATGAAAACGAYTCGTCTGTCGTTGAATGACAACAAACACTTKATTGAAGAATCTTGACTGTTGACAAATTACAGATGAAYSGGCATAGACTTCGGCTAACGAACTTTGACAAGCCTCAAGAAAAAAYAATAGTGTGCTCCAGCAGCCGGGAAAGAAAATGCTGAACGCTGCAAAAACTTAAATTGTTGTGTCATAATATATGTGCAAACTGTTTGGAAAGGGAAACATACGGTAAGCTTAAGATATAGAAGCTTGGCTCAAGTTGGCTATATTATTTGGAATGAATGTGTCATGTATGATTAAAGACGAGGGGAGAAACCACTCTTCCACGATTCCAAATATTAGCATATCTAGATTTACATTGCGGTTATGCAGGAGAAACAGTCCCAGCTCTTAACACCTCCGAGTTTTCCCCCACATAACCGACACGCAATTCATACCGGTGCGATGAATGGTCAGCTGCCTCTTCACACACTTATTGAACAGATGTAAATAGCTTCCTCACCTCTCTCCCCTCTGCTCCTCTCTCCCTCTCCCCCCCTGCCATGCTCCCTGACCCACTTTCCACCATGACAGAATCAGGACAGACAGCCCCTTAGTTTCGGGCTTCAGCCAGAGTCAGAGACAGAGAGCAGGAAACAAGTTGAGAACTCACATCCTCACATCCACAACATACAGGCTTCAAACACCCCACTGATATGTTGGAGGCAGGAAGCAGACATAACATACCCTTAAATTCTTTCTCTCGCTAGACATCTCAGACCTGAGCTAGATTTCTATCACTCAACATCCTTCACTCACACCTGTGTTCTCTCTCTGTCCATCCAGAGAGATGTTAGAAAACAGATTCTCCTTCAGTGATTCCCTCAACCCTCAACACTGGTCTCTATAGAATACTTGGGATGACCTCTGTGGGGCTACTTAGCTAGCCACACCTCTCTCTCTCTCTCTCTCATTGACTCTGTTTCTGTCTCTCTCTGTCCGTGTCTCTGTGTTTCTCTCTCTCTCATTGTCTCTGTTTCTGTCTCTCTCTCTCTGTGTCTGTCTCTCTCTCTTTCTCTTTGTCTCTCTTTCTGTCTCACTCTGTCTCTCTCTCTGTGTCTGTCTCTCTCTCTCTTTCTCAGGTGACATGACCAGAGCACAAAGTTGAGTGAAGAGAGTGAAGAGACAGAGGAGAAGAAGTGTGAAGGATAGGGGTGCTAACGTGCAGACATTCATTATTCAGTCAACCTATCAGCTCCCGTTGGGAAAGAGGCGGGTCGCCCGGAGCGTAATAACAAACACAGCGCCGTTTACGGAAACAAACAACCCAACAGCCTTTATCCGGGGAGCGGTGTGTGTGTGTGTGTGTGTGTGTGTGTGTGTGTGTGTCTTTATCAGGTGAGAGCAGCTGGGAGGTGGGATGGCTTTAATGGCTTTCATTCAGACTACTTCAAGGAATATAATTCTCAAGACAAACATAGAAACCAACTGCTTTGTTGTGGGAGTGGTGGGAGAGATTAAACATGACTCTCCATATCACTGTTAGACTGCACATGTAGAAAGGAGAGGTCCACGCCCCAACATGCAAACTTTGACAGGATTTGTAGTCTGAAATATGAGAGTAATTTTGACTTACATGGCAGTTGTCAGCATATTCCTACARCTGCATCCCAAATGGCATCCTATTACCTATATAGTGCACTACTTTTGACAGTATCCCTAGGGGCTCTGATCAAAAGTGTGCACTTTTGCCATTTGTAACTGACACTACCTAATCCTCCTCCTSCTCCTCCTTCTCTAACCTTGACATTCTCTGCCTATTAACTTTCAGGGAACTTCCTGACAAGCAGGCTTTTACTAAGTACCCATAACCCCAGGCAGTGTTGAAGTTCAATAACACTCAATATTGGAATAGCTATTGTCAATAAAGTATAATTCTCCATTCATTTTTGTGCCCTCTTCCACTGAGAGAACCTGCTAGATTAAAGCGTAGAGGGCCGCTTGGTTTGTTAATCAGCTTTCAGGCCGATGAATAATAATCTCTTTTAACAGGAAAAACATCTGTGTAATTTAAAAAGAGCCGAGTGAAGGTCCCGTCCCTCGCTGTGCAAGTTGCCGTGGCGACATTGTTTCTCGGCATGCGCCCAATCAGCAGCTATCATTTGGTATTCCGGCTGCACATCAGGGCAAACTGTAAACACACAAGCAGATGCTAGCATCGGAGGCAAGCATACACGCCTACACGCACGCACATACGCACACACYCGRGGCACGCGTACACACAAACACACACAAACACAAAGACTAGACATGAATCACCAGAGAGAGAGCCAGTGACTGAAGATCTCTAGTGTTAGTGAACGCTCCGTCTTCAACTCCACATCGGGGCCAGCAGGGGACTGACTCTAACGGCCAACCAAACATTGTCTACCTCCCAAATGGCACCCTGTTCACTTCATAGTGCACTACTTTTGACCAGCGTACTGGGAATAGGGCGCCATTTGGGACACATACCTTGCTCATGTCTACCAACCTCTGCCAGATTCTGGTTCCTGCTTGAATGAATGTGACGATAAAAGCATTACGTTTCGGAACATGTTGTCCGTATCTATTAAGGGTTGTTTATTGTTGTTATTTATTGTTTACTCCCAGGTGAGCAGCTTGGTACTATGGGTATTGTGCTTTGGAGATTTCTCGCCTCACGACTCTCGCCTACTGCGCTGCAATCATAAATCGTGAGGACTGCATGTCGGACACGTTAATACACAGCTGAGCAAGGGAGATAGATGGAGGG
>NW_019942723.1:315736-327106 GCF_002910315.2 Salvelinus sp. IW2-2015 | reverse complement strand
AGGGGGGGGGGGGAGAGAGGGGAGAGAGGGAGAGAAGAGAGAGAGAGAGGAGGAAAGAAGAGAGAGAGAGGAAAGAGACGGAGAGGGAGAGGAGAGGGGGGAGGGAAAAGAGAGGGAGAGAGGGAAAGAAGAGAGAGAGGAGAGAGAGAGAGAGAGAGAGAAGAAGAGAGAGAGGAGAGAAGAGGAATGAGAGAGAGAGAGAAAAGAAGTATAGCAAAGTACGGAAGAGAGAGAGAGAGAGAGAGAGAGAGAGAGAGAGAGAGAGAGAGAGAGAGAGTAAACGTGTTATACACTGTTAACGATACTGTAAGGGGGATTTAGGGGATGAACATGTTTGCTATCTTTATCCCTTTGGTTGTCCTTTATCAAGCAACGCATCAGAACTAAGGACAATGATTAACGTTATAAAACTAAAGTTAATTAACTAGATCCTATCTGACACCTCATCCATCCTTCAGTTGCATTAAAAAAGAAAAGTGCCAACTGGACTGATTATGCGGCATTAGTACAGCAGAGGGCATATCTACAGGTTTCATTTAACTGTTATTTTGTAAAGGTTAGAAAAGGCTAAACTATATTTTAGGAAGATATACCTGTTTAAGATGACAGCATTCAGTTGACAGGTAGAATGAGGAATATGTACCCATTTCTTAAAAACATTCTAGAATCAATTATGTGAAGTTTAAAGTAGGCRTGTGTGCAGCACTAATAAGAGTTGGCAAGTTAATTGATTCTGGCCTCTTTTTTTGCAGCAGCATTTGAATATCGATCACAACCCTCAAGTGCCTGTCAAACGTGCCCTTCTGTGAAGTGTTTTCAAATCCCATGTTTTGCCAAGGCCCTTTGCTTCTAACCCAATTACTAGATTCTCTTTTTTTATTACTCCCTTCTGAATTTTCATTCAAACACTGCTGGGCTTTTATTCAAATTGACTATAGATGTCTGATGCTATCACATTCATTTTCATTATGGTGGCAGAAATAGTCTAGGGAAACGTACTTTAGATGTAAACTAAAGGAAAGGTTTTAATTTCATTGAATTGAATAAGGACATGTACAAACACATTGAGAACATTTAGCGGTTCTCTGTCTTAGAGCTTCTCTAAAATAATAGCCATCACACTGACACCCAGGCCTGTCAACGTCACTGTGATCCGTAATAGTAGCTATTACATTAATGCATGTGAAACATGASCGATTGCCTTTGTGTTTGAGATACTCTACCTCCTGTTTCCCCTCTGGGTTGGGTTCTCTCTGATATATATTGTTCAGGCAGTCATTACATGTGCATGTACAGTGCTTCAGAAAGTATTCACACCCCTTGACTTTTTCCAAAKTTTGTTGTGTTACAGCCTGAACTTAAAATGGATKAAATMMAGATTTTGTGTCACTGGCCTACACACAATACCCCATAATGTCAAAGTAGAATGATATTTTTCGAAATGCTTACAAATTATTTAAAAATGAAAAGCTGAAATGTCTTGAGTCAGTAAGTATTCAACCCCTTTCTTTTGGCAAGCCTAAATAAGTTCAGGAGTAACAATTTGCTTAACAAGTCACATAATAATTTGCATGGACTCACTCTGTGTGCAATAATAGTATTTAACATGATTTTTGAATGACTACCTCATCTCTAAACCCGACACATACAATTATCTGTAAGGTCCCTCAGTCGAGCAGTGAATTTCAAACACAGATTCAACCACAAAGAACATGGAGGTTTTGCAATGCCTCGCAAAGAACGGGCACCTATTGGTAAATGGGTATAAAAAAAAAATCAACACTGAATATCCCTTTGAGCATGGTGAAGTTATTAATTACACTTTGGATGGTGTATCAATACACACAGTCACAACACAGATACAGGCGTTCTTCCTAACTCAGTTGCCGGAGAGGAAAGAAACCGCACAGGGATTTCACCATGAGGCCAATTGTGACTTTAAAACAGTTACAGAGTGTAATGMCTGAGATAGGAGGAAACTGAGGATGGATCAACAACTCTAATTGACAGAGTGAAAAAAAAGTAAGCCTGTACAGAATACAAATATATTCTAAAACATGGATCCTGTTTGCAACAAGGCACTTAAGTAATACTGCAAAAAAATGTGGCGAAGCAATTAACTTTTTGTCCTGAATACAAAGTGTTATGTTTGGTGAAAATCCAACACAACTAAGTAACACTCTCCATATGTTCAAGCGTAGTGGTGGCTGCATCATATTATGAGCATGCTTGTAATCATTAAGGACTGGGGAGTTTTTCAGGATAAAAAAGAAACGGAATGAAGCTAAGGACAGGCAAAATCCTAGAGGAAAACCTGGTTCAGTCTGCTTTCCACCAGACACTGGGAGAAGAATTCACCTTTCGGCAGGACAATAACCTGAAARACAAGGCCAAATCTACACTGGAGTTGCTTACCAAGAAGACAGTGAATGTTCCTGAGTGGCCGAGTTACAGTTTTGATTAATATCTARTTGGAAATCTATGGCAAGACCTGAAAATACTTGTCTAGCAATGATCAACAACCAATTCGACAGAACTTGAAGAATTTGGAAAATAATATTGGACAAAAGTTGCACAATCCAGGTGTAGAAAGCTCTTAGAGACTTACCCAGAAAGACTCACAGCTGTAATCACTGTCAAAGGTGCTTCTACAAAGTATTGACTTAGGGGTGTGAATATTTATATAAATGAAATATTTCTGTATTTAATTTTCAATACATTTACAAACATTCCTAAAACTATGTTTTCACTTTGTCATTATGGGATATTGAGTGTAGATGGGTGAGAAAAAAACTTGTATTTAATCCATTTTGAATTCAGGCTGTAACACAACAAAATGTGGAATAAGTCAATGGGTGTGAATACTTTCTGAAAGCACTGTAGCTGCTCACTGAGGAGAATGGTAAATGCCAGGCCAGAGTTGTGTGAATCCACACACACATGCACACACACACACACACGCACAGGTGTGATTAAGACAGTGTTGTGATTAATGAGCATTAGCRCCATTTAATGATCTCTAGCCCCGTTGATACCTGCCGCTAACATGCGTCCTTCTTCCTGATCTTGCCCATTTACACCTATAAAATTTGATTAAAATCCATTCACAATGCGTCTTTTAATAGTCTACACCTGTCTAAAAATGTGGGCACATTCAGAATGTGGACAACATCAGGACAAAGGATGCATGTTATAAGTATAAACAAGGCTTCTGTCTCTTGCTCTCTCTCTTTTCCTTTCTCTCTACAATGGGACATAGAAGCTGTAGTGTGTTGGGAATATGTCGCAGAGCATCATGGGAGTTGAACATTGAGATGATCACATTCTAGATAAATGGTTGAACTGATTCCCCTCTCCCATCTCATCATTATTTAATTGTTATAAAGACGTGGTTATGAAATCCACCAGACATAACAAAAGATTGGCGATGAGTAAGTCTGAACCTACAGGAACTATTTTGTCTAGTTTAGGCTAATGTTAGCACAGTGTATCACTTAGAAGAGGCATAGTTGAGCTAGCTAAGAGAGAGAGTTAGCATCGTCATGGACGGTAGAAAAGGATTCGAGATGGACGTCGGTGCGGGGAAATTTTTTAATTTTGAGTGCATAAGTGAGTAAAGGAAAGGCACTTTATTCAACTGTCAAGACGGACTTTMGAAATACAAACTGCTAGATGAGTGAACTTGAGGATTAAACAGCAGTGAGTGAAATGAATGAAGATCACGTGACTACTGTTTGGATGTGCTCCAGCGCTGCTCCAGTAGGCGATGGACCAGTGGATTGACAGGAGTACAATGGTACCTGGATGACATCCTTGTTACTAGGAAAGATGAAGAGGACCATCTTCGGAAAGTGGATGCAACGTTTCAGATGACTACAGACTCCGAGTTCGTATGGACAAATGTGCATTCCTCCAATCATCAGTTGAATACCTCGGACACGTCATCGACGCCACAAGCCATCACAAGGCTCTGTTCAATGCAAGGCTATCTTGGACTCCCCCAGCTCCTCAGAAGGTGAGCCAACTAAGTTCCTTCCTAGGGTTACTGAATTACTACGGACGCTTCATCTCGAGCTTAGCAATGAAAGTGAAGCTGGTGCATCAGTTGCATTTCAAAGTAAAACATGGAAATGGACAGAATAACGCTAGGAAGCATTCGGGAGCATCTTTGGACCACATAGTGGGATTCAGTCACCAGCTGCAAGCAGAATGCAAAGGTGGACATTGTTGTTGTCAGCACACACCTACGACATCATGTACTGCAAGTCAGAACTGCACTGGAACGCAGATGGACTTTCCAGGTTAGCACTCCCTGTGGTCAAACCAGAGTCACGCCAAGTGGACATCTTCTACTTCAGACAAGTGGAAAATGCACCAGTTACTTCAACACGAGTGCAGAGAAACCTGAAGTGATGGTCATCAACGACATCAAAGGTAAAGCCAAAGAAGATGCTCTGGAACTGAAACCGTACCTTTCCAAGAGAAATGAGCTGTCAGTACAGTCTGGTTACCTGCTGTGTGGGAGGAGAGATATCATTCTGCCTTCGCTGAGGAAACCAGTTTTGCAACAGCTACACTCAGATCKTTGTGGAATAGTTTGCATGAGGACAATCGCACAAAGCTACTTCTGGTGGCCTGGATTGGATGGAAGCATTAAGGAGAAATCAAAAACATGTTCCTCATGTCAGAAGGTTCTCAACATACCTTAACTTGCACCTCTTCATCCGTTGGGATTGGCTGGAGGAGGCGTGGCAACACAAACACGTCGACTTCGCAGGTCCATTCAAAGACAGAWTGTTTCTTGTGGTCGTAGATGCTAATAGCAAGTGGCCAGGGGTTACCATCGTGAGGTTTACTACTGTAGAGAAGACCATCGAGAAGATTMAAGAAGTGTTTAGTCGGTTCGGGTRGCCGCTCCAACTCATTTGTAACAACGGACCGCAGCTAGTGTCCCAACAAATGGCCACGRTCCTACAGGTGAATGGGTTACAGCACATCTGGTCCACGCCGTATCACATACGGGGCTGTCTGAGAGGTTCGTACAGAGAAAGAATCTAGTACTGAAAGCATAAGCTACAGCTGGATAGCACTGCTGTGCATAAAATGTGGTGAGTAGTTCACTCAAAGAGAGAGAAAGACAATAGTTGAACAGTTTTTAACAAATTAATTTCTTTAAAAATGAAGGAGTAGCAAGAGAGAGAGAGAGCGAGAGAGAGAGATTTTCTTGTATTTTCTTGTTTACTTTCATTTACTTAGCGAATGCAACTAGCTAGTTTYGCCTACTCAAACACCGGCTCAAACAGAAAGGGATACTATGTTAGCTAGCTGGCTATGACTACCCAACACTGGAACTCTTCCAAGTCAAGGTAAGCTTTTTGGTTTTGTTAATTTATTGCCACTGGGAGACGCCAGTGTAACTGCTAAACTGCTTGCTGACTGAATGCTGTACTGCATGATCGTAGTGGGTTTACTAACATGCTAGTTCTATTAGCTATGTTGACTATGACGTTAGCTAATATGGTGACAACAAGGTAGGTTATGTGTAGAGGTTGGCGGTTATGATATGAAGGTTTGGCTTGGAAAGTTTTTTTTGCCTGGTCACAGACAGCTGACGTGTTGTGCACTGAAGTCCACAAGCAAAAGGAAAAGGTGATAGATGCATAGATGCGAAAAAGGAATTATACAACGTGGCTGCAATGAAAGTGAACTGTGTTTGCATGTGGTCAGGGTTGTATTAATTCTGCCCGATTCTGTTGAAAGCGTTTCTTAAATGGAAGTAAACGGAACGAAATCGGGATAAATATACCTCAATTTGTCKAATAGAAACTCTCGTTTGCAACTGTTGGACTAATGATTACACCTTAGATCAGCTAGATGCAGGCAAGAGTGTGCAAGGCCGTATTGAATGTGTCTGTCACCTTGATAAAAAAAATATATATATATTATATATATATATATATCTCGACAGGTGAACATACTGTACGTTGTACACGTTCATTTATAGGCTATGTTATAGTAACCTCATGATGGGTACAGGTAAACCTATCCATGTTGCATTGAGCTGGGTGAATGGAACATGAATGACAGTCATCCAATATGCTGTAATAGAAATAAGGCCATGCTTAGGGCTGTTGCGGTGACCGTATTACCGCCACACTGCAGTAAAATTACACGTGACCTTGGAATCATGGTAATCTCCTCAACTCGCTAACGACCATCAGGTTCTAATGGCCTGGTTCTCATGGCTCTATTGTCCCTCCATCAGGTTCTAATGGCCTGGTTCTCATGGCTCTATTGTCCCTCCATCAGGTTCTAATGGTCTGGTACTCAGGGCTCTATTGTCCCTCCATCAGGTTCAAATGATCTGGTACTCAGGGCTCTATTGTCCCTCCATCATGTTCTAATGGTCTGGTACTCAGGGCTCTATTGTCCCTCCATCAGGTTCTAATGGCCTGGTACTCAGGGCTCTATTGTCCCTCCAACAGGTTTAATGACCTGGTACTCAGGCCTATTGTACCTCCATCATGTTCTAATGGCCTGGTACTCAGGGCTCTATTTCCCTCCATCAGGTTCTAATGGCCTGGTACTCAGGCTCTATTGTCCCTCAACAGTTCTAATGGCCTAGTACTCATGGGCTCTATTGTCCCTGCATCAGGTTCTAATGACCTGGTACTCAGGCTCTATTGCCCCTGCATCGGGTTCTAATGACCTGGTACTCAGGGCTCTATTTTCCCTCCATCAGGTTCTAATGACCTGGTACTCATGGCTCTATTGTCCCTCCATCAGTTCTAATGGCCTGGTACTCAGGGCTCTATTGTCCCTCCAACAGGTTCTAATGGCCTAGTACTCAGGGCTCATTGTCCCTCCATCAGTCTAATGGCCTGGTACTCAGGGCTCTATGTCCCTCCATCAGGTTCTAATGGCCTGGTACTCAGGGCTCTATTGTCCCTCCAACAGGTTCTAATGGCCTATACTCATGCTCTATTGTCCCTGCCATCAGGTTCTAATGACCTGGTACTCAGGGCTCTATTGCCCCTGCATCGGGTTCTAAATGACCTGGTACTCAGGGCTCTATTGTCCCTCCATCAGGTTCTAATGACCTGGTACTCATGGCTCTATTGTCCCTCTAACCACTCTGACATCAACGCAAATGAAATCAAAAATCACATCAAACAATAATAATCAAAACAGTATCGTGTTTTAATTTGATACATTTGAAGAAAGAAGTTTAAGCTTAGGCTGACACATTACCTTTAGCTACATAATATCTCACTACAATGGGTTTACGTCTTCTCTCTCTCATTCATTCATTTTTTCAGCGCGCAGAGGAAGGGACTGTCAACAGTTTAATGAAATTGTAACGATCTTCTTCATCTGAAGAACAGGAAAGATCGGACCAAAATGCAGCGTGGTACGTGTCCATATTATTTATTCTAAACTGAACACTAAATACAAAATAACAAAAGGAATAACCGGAACAGTTCTGACAGGTGCAACAAACACTAAACAGAAAATAACCACCCACAACTAAAAGTGGGATAACAGGCTACCTAAGTATGGTTCTCAATCAGAGACAACGATTGACAGCTGCCTCTGATTGGGAACCATACCAGGCCAAACACAATAGAAATAGAAAACATAGACATGCAAACATAGAATGCCCACCCACATCACACCCTGACCAAACAAAAAATAGAAACATACAAAACAATCTACGGTCAGGGCGTGACAGAAATATGTTTTGTTGTGAAAACATGTTACTCTAGATGTTCCTGAACAGATTTCCCAAATGAAGCACTGGATAGCTGCAGGAATAGAGTTGGAGAGCCCACGGCATACAGAGCTTGGGTGGAATAGAACCTGGCACACATGGGTGGAGTGAAATAACCTGAGTAGCCTAGCCGGCATGATTGGGAAAGCGGCCTCAATTCGCTATGTGAGTGAATATGGATAATGTATTTTTTCCCCTGCCTCTGTTCCTGCCCACTTAATAATGGGCCATTCTAAATCTAAACTAATTTGACATATTAGTAAAGACAATGAAACTGAGAATAGTCTGATGGGTGAAAATATGATCACTTGATGAGAGAACAGTGTGTGCAGCCTGTGGCAAGGAACAGAGAGCAAGCTTTCTCAAATCATCAATAGCCTCTAGTCGCATCAAGCAGCCCTTATATGTTTTGATTTCTAAGACATTCTAAGGTGTGTATCATTCACAACTAAATTTGCCAAATAAATCTAGCATATAGGACCTTTTTCAAATGATCACTTTTACGCTCAACATAGCCAAGTCATATGCACACTCGCTCCGGAATGGGATATCCTTTTATTTTATTCAGCCTAGTTCAATTCTATTCTTCTTACTATAACATCATATAATATAAAATAATGGCAGGGACTTTTAATAAGCATATCTTGTCTGCTAAATGAACAAGCCTACAGCCTATGGCATGGTGCATAGCCAGATAAAAGTAGGCCAACTCATATTCTGTTCTTCTGAAATACATTTTCTTCAGACCTGCCTAAAATAAATAATGGGTTTATCTTGATGGTGTATATTAAATTGATTTATTAGACATTTAAATGTAGATGTTCCAAAGGTSTGCATCAGTGGCTTGTATGTGTGGAAGCCTAGAGATGCTAAACGTGTTTATGTTAATTAACGGTCAATTACCGTGAGACTGGCAGTCTTTTGTGTGACAACAACCTTCGGGACAAAATGTCATAACTGCCACAGTCCTAGGCCCAGACATTTTGGGGGGGGGGACAGGGACAGGTACAAATACATTGAGCACATTGAACACATTGAACAGTGCTCCATACCAAATGTTACCTTGTTCCCTTTATAGGGCACTACTTTGGACTTTTGCCATTTAAAGCCTTGATCGCTGAATGCCTTCTCTAGTGAATATAATGAGACCCAGGCCTGTCTGTGTGATATGTACTATAATCGTAGCTATTACATTACATTACTGCGTGTCAAACATGAACGATTGCCTTTGTGTTTGAGATAATGTCCTGTTTTCCCCTCTAGGTTGGGTTCTCTATGAGCAGCACGTATATTATTCAGGCAGTCATTACGTGTACATCTAGCTGCTCACTGTGGACATGGTAAATGCAAGGCCAGAGTTGTGTGGTTGCACACACACACATGCATGCACGCACACACACAAACKCACACACACTATCTCCGGGCGCCGAAGACGTGGATGTCGATTAAGGCACCTCTCTGATTCAGAGGGGTTGGGTTAAATGGGGAAGACACATTTCAGTTGAAGGCATTCAGTTGTACAACTGACTAGGTGTCCCCCTTTCCCCTTTCTCTCTCTCTCTCCCAATCTCTCTCTCTCTCCCAATCTCTCTCTTTCTCTCTCTATCTTTCTCTCTAGCTCTGCTTCACTCTGTCTATCTCCCAGTCTCTCTCTGATTCTCTCTCTTCCTCTCTCTCTCTCTCTACAATGGGAGATATATGTCTAGAAAGGCACTAAAAAAATAAAGTCTCGCTGTGGTTCTGTGTCTCTGAGGGTCAACGCTCTTCAACCCGTTGTTACTGTTCTCTCTGTGTCTACAGGGGCGAGAAGTTGTGGAAGAGAAGAAAGAGATAGATGGAGGAAAGAAAAATATGAATAAGGGGAAAAGAAAGAGATGGATGGAGTTTATATGAGCTTACATGAAAGAAACAAATCTCCTCGGCTTGGCATGTCCACTGCTTATAGTATATAACATTGTGGTCTAGTACTGCATGCTGACAAAACACTGAAATCTATACAGAACCAACAATACRGTGTGTTCCTTGCTGTGTTGCGCTCAATAGAGTCCACAGTCACAGAGTGAATATCCCTTTCCTGAATCATAAGTGATAACAACATAGAACCTTGCAGTGGTGGAAAAAGTATACAYTTGTCATGCTTGAGTAAAAGTAAAGATACCTTCATAAAAGTGAAAGTCACCTAGTAAAGTACTACTTGAGTAAAAGTCTAAAAGTAGTTGATTTTAAATATACTTAAGTATCGAAAGTAAATGTAATTGCTTAAATATACTTATGTACAAAAGTAAGTTACAATTATTTCAACTTCCTAATCAAGCAAACCAGAGGGCACCATTTTCTTGTATTTTTAATTTAAGGATAGCCAGGGGCAGTTTCCAACACTTAGACATCATTTTCAAATGAATCGTGTGTTTAGTGAGTCCGCCAGATCAGAGGCAGTAGGGATGACCAGGGATGGTCTCTTGATTTCCTGTCCATTTCATGTCCTGCTAAGCATTCAAAATGTAACGAGTACTTTGATTGTCAGGGAAAATGTCTGGAGTAAAAAAAAGTACTATATTTTCTTGAAAAATGTAGTGAAGTAAAAGTAGTCAAAAATATAAAATATAAATACATTTTCGCATAAAATGACATACCTAAATCTAACTGCCTGTAGCTCAGGACCTGAAGCAAGGATATGCATATTCTTGATACCATTTGAAAGGAAACACTTTTGTGAAGTTTGTGGAAATGTGAAATGAATGTAGGAGCATATAAAACAAAGAAAAAATATAATACAATATAATAAAATATTTTACATTCGCTAGGACCCATTGCTCAATACTTGGGTCACTTTTTCAAAACTCTTCACASAGTTCTCCTAACCAACGTTCAGCTTGGCACAGCAGTTAATTRCACATCCAAAYTGCACTAAAACTACCAAACACTTCATACATGTCTCAAATCAACTCATTCTTCCATAACACTAGCAAAGGTTGTCATCCAACAAGCACACTTTGTCACTCATAAAACAATGACCTAAAAAACACTAACAACAGGTTGCATTACACAATGTGATCTTTTGTAAAATGTCTTTACAAAACAAGAATAACACCTCTCAACTGTTTAGAATTCACTGCAGTGTATGTTACAGGAATGAATCAYACATGATGCAATATGATGCAATATGRTTTATGTCATGTCAGATACAGTAGCAATGCTAGTCAACCCTGTCTTCTGCATTTGGTCACAGGTTCTCATCCACATCACATCTTATGTCATCTTGGGCAATACACCTAGGAAATGATCGTTTGACATGCCTGGTCCATCCCTGGCGATCTTCTGCAGATACAGTGGGGAGAACAAGTGTTTGATACACTGCCGATTTTGCAGGTTTTCCTACTTACAAAGCATGTAGAGGTCTGTAATTTTTTTGTAATTGCAAACAAAGTTCTGTACAAATATTAAGTTCTGATTTCCTGATGTATCAAATACTTATGTCATGCAATAAAATGCAAATGAATTACTTAAAATCATACAATGTGATTTTCTGGATTTTTGTTTTAGATTCCAGCTCTCACAGTTGAAGTGTACCTATGATACAAATTAATACCTCTACATGC
>NW_019942723.1:304341-311575 GCF_002910315.2 Salvelinus sp. IW2-2015 | reverse complement strand
ATCTAGTAACCACTTCAACTGTGAGAGACGGAATCTAAAACAAAAATCCAGAAAATCACATTGTATGATTTTTAAGTAATTCATTAGCATTTTATTTGCATGACATAAGTATTTGATCACCTACCAACCAGTAAGAATTCCGGCTCTCACAGACCTGTTAGTTTTTCTTTAAGAAGCCCTCCTGTTCTCCACTCATTACCTGTATTAACTGCACCTGTTTGAACTCGTTACCTGTATAAGACACCTGTCCACACACTCAATCAAACAGACTCCAACCTCTCCACAATGGCCAAGACCAGAGAGCTGTGTAAGGACATCAGGGATAAAATTGTAGACCTGCACAAGGCTGGGATGGGCTACAGGACAATAGGCAAGCAGCTTGGTGAGAAGGCAACAACTGTTGGCGCAATTATTAGAAAATGAAGAAGTTCAAGATGACGGTCAATTACCCTCGGTCTGGGGCTCCATGCAAGAAGTTCAAGATGACGGTCAATTCCTCGGTCTGGGGCTCCATGCAAGATCTCACCTCGTGGGGCATCAATGATCATGAGGAAGGTGAGGGATCAGCCCAGAACTACACGGCAGGACCTGGTCAATGACCTGAAGAGAGCTGGGACCACAGTCTCAAGAAAACCATTAGTAACACACTACGCCGTCATGGATTAAAATCCTGCAGCGCACGCAAGGTCCCCCTTTTTGTAAGTAGGAAAACCTGCAAAATCGGCAGTGTATCAAATACTTGTTCTCCCCACTGTATGTCCAGGCATCCAGCATTCATTGCGTCCAGGAGGGACATTTGATCATGTAGATGGTGGTCATAAACCTTCCACCTCCATGAGGAAKATAATTCCTRTATYGGGTTGAGGAATGGAGAMTAAGGTGGGAGGAAAAGTGARACCATCCTGGGATGGGCTGCAAACCACTCTGTGACTGCARGGGAGTGGTGAAATGCCACATTGTCCCATACAATTAAAAACATTGGCRGATTTCGCCTCACTGCAACCCTTTCCTCACCTGGCACAACCCTTCKATAGAGGTCARCCAGGAATGAAATGAGACGCTCGGTGTTGTATGGCCCAATTAGCGGTTTGTGTAACAGKAATTCATCAGAGGAGCACACATTGTGATGTTGGCACCCCTCTGGCCCGAGACATCCACTGTGGCTCATTTCCCAATCACATTCCTTCCTCACCGCCGTGTTTTGGCCAAGTTGAAACCAGRCTCATCCACAAAGATGAATATGTGGGGTATTTGCCRGGCTTCAATCTCCATGACTCTCTAAAATAAATCRACAAGGRAACATAAGAGTTATTACGGTAGTTTACGTTATACCTTAAAACATGCCATTGTGTGRCTCTGCCCTGTTTGGTTTTGTTCAAAACCAGTTCTGTATTTTATAGTCATCTTACRTGGACWTATTGGTTTCTGAGRTGCTTGACTCGTTCAGAGTTCCTCTCAAAGGGGACGGTGTACAACTGCTTCATCCTGACTTGATGTTGTTTCAGGACTCTAGAAATAGTTGTTATGCTTACATTGTGAATATTTCCAAATGTCATGTTGTCTGCCAACACTCTGTCCCGAATCTCTGTGAGTTTGATGCCATTGTTTCTGATGACCATATCAACGATTGAAGTTTCCTGCAAAGTAGTGAAAATCCTACCTCTCCCGCCTGTYGGAGGTAACCGTTGGGTCCTAAACAGAAATGAAAAAACAATTACACACAAGTGGGTTTGGAGGCTTTGCTCAATGTACTTCTGTAATGTGCAGTTCAATCAGATGCCCTTGCAGAATGCACATCTTACCTGTTGTTTTGCTAGAAATCTGAGACTACAGCTTTTGATCTTCCTCTCAGTCTTCTTCCACCACGCGTACGTACTCCTCTCCCTCTCCCTCTCCCTCTCCCAGCCACTCTTCTTCCTCTGTCAACCACTTCTCTATCTCTGGCTGGGTCCATGTTTACATTACAGTACAGCATTATTCTTAAGATGTCTCCTTRTGTKTAGATGGTAATGAAAMTGAAAGACTAACACCTGGTAGGTGTTCAGCTACAATGGGAATCAGCTGTGTTTGGTCTAATTGTTTTGATAGTATTTKATTTTTTAGATTTGTAATATATTTACGGTATTACTGTAGAAATGTAGCAAATTMCTGTCTTATTCAATTTTGTGTTATGTTAGGTTTTGAACTTAAGTTTAACAATTTTGAAAAGAGTATGTAAACATGTGCAAATTGGCCTGTAGGTACATAGAGTTTTGGTGGTGGTTGTGTCTGAGTGAGAAAATAATTCATGAAATTTGAAAGATGTAGTCATTGAATGCATTTTGTGCCAAAGCAATGAAAATGATTCACAGTTTATCCCACATGGACTGCTGTTGTGCTCACTGTGTGAAGAGTTTGGAAAAAGTGACCTAAGTATTGAYAAATGGGTCCTAGCGATTTATAAAAAACTGTAACAAAACTTTAAACTTTCTGCCTATATAAGACATGTCTATGTCCTGGAAAATGTTCTTGTTACTTACAATGTGATGCTAATCACATTAGCACACGTTAGTTCAACCGTCCCACGGGGTACACCAATCCTGTAGAGGTTAAAGTATTTTTACTTCAAGGAAAAATCGACCAAAAATAGGAACCAGGGTCAAAAATAGTGCACTATATAGGGAATAGGGTGCCATTTGGGACACATCCTACTAGTGCTGCAAAGCCGCTCCGCTCCGATCACTTCTCTTTAACATTGACCCCTCTGCTTTACAGCTAATGTTGCTTAACAACTAATGCAGCTTTACAGCTAATGTTGCTTAACAACTAATGTTTCTTTACAGCTAATGCTGCTTTACAGCTAATGTTGCTTAACAACTAATGTTTCTTTACAGCTAATGCAGCTTTACAGCTAATGTTGCTTAACAACTAATGTTTCTTTACAGCTAATGCTGCTTTACAGCTAATGTTGCTTAAAACTTCTTACGGCTGAGATCCCGTTAACAGGATCYACTTCACAACAGCCAGTGAAAGTGCAGGGRGCKAAATTCAAACAACAGAAATCTCATAATTAAAATTCCTCAAACATATAAGTATTTTACACCATTTTAAAGATAAACTTGTTGTTAATCCCACCACAGTGTCCGATTTCAAAAAGGCTTTACGACGAAAGCACACCATCTGATTATGTTTGGCCAGTACCTAGTCACAGAAAAACACAGCCATTTTTTCAGCCAATGAGAGGAGTCACAAAAAGCAGAATAGAGATAAAATTAATCACTAACCTTTTGTGATTCTTCATCAGATGACACTCATTGGACTTCATGTTACACAATACATGTATGTTTTGTTCGATAAAGTTCATATTTATATCCAAAAATCTTAGTTTACATTGGCCGTTATGTTCAGTAATGTTTTGCCTCCAAAACATCCGGTGATTTTGCAGAGAGCCACATCAATTTACAGAAATACTCATAATAAACATTGATAAAGATACAAGTGTTTTACATGGAACTTTAGATAATCGTCTCCTTAATGCAACCGCTGTGTAATTTTTTAATACGGAAAAACGCAACCATGCAATAATCTGAGTACGGCGCTCAAACACAAAAACAAGCCATACAGGACCGCCATGTTGTGGAGTCAACAGAAGTCAGAAATAGCATTATAAATATTCACTTACATTTGATGATCTTCATCAGAATGCACTTCCAGGAATCCCAGTTCCACAATAAATGTTTGTTTTGTTCGATAAAGTCCATAATTTATGTCCAAATACCTCCTTTTTGTTCGCGCGTTTAGTTAAAAAATCCAAATTCATGACGTGCAGGCCAGACGAAAGTCAAAAATTCCATTACAGTTCGTAGAAACATGTCAAACGATGTAGAGAATCAATCTTTAGGATGTTTTTAACGTAAATCTTCAATAATGTTTCAGAATTCCTTTGTCTTTAGAAACAAAAAGGAACGCATCTCCTCTCACGGGGTGTGCCTAGTGAGCTCGTGGCACTCTGCCAGACCCCTGACTCAATCAGCTCTCATTCCTCATCCTTCACAGTAGAAGCATCAAACATGGTTCTAAAGACTGTTGACATCTAGTGGAAGCCTTAGGAAGTGAAATATGACCCATAGACACTGTATTGGTAGGCAAACCTACAAACCTCAGATTTCCCACTTCCTGGTTGGATTTTTTTCTCGGTTTTTGCCTGCCATGTGAGTTATGTTATACTCACAGACATCATTCAAACAGTTTTAGACACTTCAGAGTGTTTTCTATCCAAATCTACTAATAATATGCATATCCTAGCTTCTGGGCCTGAGTAGCAGGCAGTTTACCTGGCACCTTATTCATCCAAGCTACTCAATACTGCCCCAGCCATAAGAAGTTTTAACAGCTAAAGCAACATTGCAACACAGCTAATGTTGCTTTACACTAATATTGCTTTACAGCTAATAATGCTCTAAAGCTAATGTTGCTTTACAGCTAA
Source organism: Salvelinus sp. IW2-2015 (assembly GCF_002910315.2). Classification (NCBI taxonomy): domain Eukaryota; kingdom Metazoa; phylum Chordata; class Actinopteri; order Salmoniformes; family Salmonidae; genus Salvelinus; species Salvelinus sp. IW2-2015. The sequence continues at coordinate 307,110 of NW_019942723.1, read as the reverse complement.
TGTTGCTTTACAGCTAATGTTGCTTTAAAGCTAATGCTGCTTTCTTGCTAATGTTGCTTCACAGCTAACGCTGCTTTACAGCTAATGATGCTTTACAGCTAATGTTGCTTTACTGCTAATGTTGCTTCACAGCTAATGTTGCTTCACAGCTAATGCTGCTTTACAGCTAATGTTTCTTACAGCTAATGTTCTTCACAGCTAACGCTGCTTTACAGCTAATGTTGCTTAAGCTAAGCTGCTTTCCTGCTATGTTGCTTACCAGCTAACGCTGCTTTACAGCTAATGATGCTTTTGCAGCTAATGATGCTTTACTGGCTAATGTTGCTTTACTGTAATGTTGCTTCACAGCTAATGTTACTTCACAGCTAATGCTGCTTTACAGCTAATGTTCTTTACAGCTAATGTTCTTTACAGCTAAAGTTGGATGAGCTCTATTGATTTTATGGGTCTATTTTCTGATATCCTGACAGACCACTATGTTGCTCTCTGATGTCCTGACAGACCACTATTGTTGCTCTCTGATACCTGACAGACCCACTATGTTGTTTTCTCATGATGTCTGACAGACCACTATGTTGCTCTCTGGATGTCACTGACAGACCACTATGTTGTTCTCTGATGTCCTGACAGACCTACTATGTTTGCTCTCTGATGTCTGAACAGACCACTATGTTGCTCTCTGATGTCCTGAAGACCACTATGTTGTCTTCTCTCGATGTCTGACAGACCACTATGTTGCTCCTCTGATTCCTGACAGACCACTATGTTGTTCTCTGATATCCTGACAGACACTATGTTGCTCTTGATATCGCTGACAGACCACCTATGTTGTTCTCTGATGTCCTGACAGACAACTATGTTGCTCTCTGATTCCTGACAGACCACTATGTTGCTCTCTGATATCCTGACAGACCACTATGTTGCTCTCTGATAGTCCTGAAACAGACATATGTGTTCTCTATCTGGAAACATATATCTCTTGATTCAGCCCACTATGTTTGCCTCTCGTGATGTCGCTTGACAGACCACTATGTTGCTCCTGACTGGCTCCGTGATGTCGAAGACCACTCTATGTTGCTCTCTGGATATCCTGACAGACCACTATTTGCTCTGATTCTGACAGCCTACTCTCGATGTCCTGAAGACCACTTGTGCTCTCTTGATGTCTGACAAGACCAACTATGTCTGCCTCTTGATAAATCCTGACAGACACTATGTAGAGCTCTCTGATATCCTTGACAGACCACTATGTTGTTCTCTGATAATCTGACAGACACTAGTTTGCTCTTGAATGGTCCTGACAGACCACTATGTTGTTCTCTGCTGTCCTGACAGACCACTATGTTGCTCTGATTATCCTGACAGACACTATGTTGCTCTCTGATGTCTGACAGACCACTACATGGTTGTTCTCTGATTGTCTGGACAGACCACTATGTTGCTCTTGATATCCTGAACAGGACCACTATGTGTTCTCTGATGTCTGAAAGACGCACTATGTTGCCTCTGGATGTCTGACAGACCACTATGTTGCTCTCTGAAGTGTTCCTGACAGATCCACTATGTTGCTCTCTGAATGTCCTGACCAGACCACTAGTTGCCTCTCTGATGTCCTACAGACCACTTATGTGCCTCTCTGATGTCTGACAGACCCATCGTTGTTCTCTGATGTCCTGACAGACCACTTATGTTTGCTCTTCTGATATCCTGACCAGACGCACTAGAAAATGTGTCCACTTACATTACAAAACAATATACTTGGCAGTTGGTGCCTCGGCAGCACCACGCTTGTTAACATTAGTCCCCCCCCCCCCAAAAAGGAGGGTGGGAATGTTGGGGGAAATAAAAAATGCTTTGGTATGTGGCCCCTGCATCTCTGGGTCTGCATCATCACCGCATAACGCCTGACTGCTCTTCTCAGCGGGCAACACACACACACACACACACACACACAACACACACACACCACACAGACACAACACACACACAACACACACAACACACACACACACACACACACCACACACACACACACACACATCACACACACAACACAACACACACACACACAAACTCACACACACATGCACACACGAATACACACACACCAGATACTTTCTGCCATTAAATAAATTGAAAGATAAACTGACCTATATTTTTTATCACTATTATTTACATTTTTATGTGACAATGATTTAAACGCCATGGAAGTCTGACTAGTAGTCACCTTTCAAGAGAGACCACATTCCCATTTTTGAAATGGTAATGAATTCCAATAAAGTCTCCTTTTAAAGAAGGTTTTCCTCTTCGTCTTCAGGATATTCCCTATGAGCATTTCATGCACTTTTGAGGTACAAAATCTAAAAAGGTTTTTAGGGGTGCACAGTCCAGTAGATAAACACATACATCTACATGTTTTACTCGTAGGCTACATCCCTGGTTAATTCGCATCATTCTGAACCATACAGTTAGTGTCTAAAACATAAAATACGTTTTGTTATAGTAATGTATATTAATGGATGTGATCGTAATTGTATATTAATGAATCGTAATAGTATTGTATTTTTTTAATGATGTATGTAATTGACCAAAAAAATCCCAAAAAATAACAGTTTTTGTTAAGTAAATGATCTAATCTGACAATCGTCTTTCTTAATTGGTGAACAACCAACACAGCGAACAAACAAGCAGATTAGTGGGGCCATGCATTTAGCCTAGATGTGTGGTGTGTGTGTGTGTGTGTGTGTGTGTGGTGTGTGTGTGGGTGTG
>NW_019942723.1:299748-303273 GCF_002910315.2 Salvelinus sp. IW2-2015 | reverse complement strand
GCTGCTTTAACAGCTAATGATGCTTGCAGCTAATGATGCTTTCAGCTAATGGCTTTACTGCTAATGTTGCTTTTACGGTAATGTTGCTTCACAGCTAATGCTGCTTTACAGCTAATGTTTCTTTACAGCTAATGTTCTTCAACTTAATGCTGCTTTAAAGCTAATGTTCTTACAGCTAATGTTTCTTTACACTAAAGTTGGATGAGCTCTATTGATTTTATGGGTCTATTTTCTGATATCCTAACAGACCACTATGTTGCTCTCTGATGTCCTGACAGACCACTATGTTGCTCTCTGATATCTGACAGACCACTATGTTCGTTCTCATGATGTCCTGACAGACCACTATGTTGCTTTCTGATGTCTGACAGACCACTATGTTGTTCTCTGATGTCCTGACAGACCACTATGTTGTTTCTCTGATATCCTTACAGACCCACTAGTTGCTCTCTGATGTCCTGAACAGACCACTATGTTGCTTCTGATGTCCTGACAGACCACTATGTTTGTCTTGATGTCCTGAAACGACCGCACTATGTTGCTCTCTGATGTCCTGACAGACCACTATGTTGTTGCTCTGATGTCCTGACAGACCACTATGTTGCTCTCTGATATTCCTGACAGACCACTATGTTGTCTCTGATGTCCTGAAGACCACTATGTTGCTCTCTGATATCCTGACCAGACCACTATGTTGTTCTCTGATGTCCTGACAGACCACTATGTTGCTCTCTGATTATCCTGACAGACCACTATGTTGTTCTCTGATGTCCTGACAGAACCACTATGTTTGCTCTCTGATGTCCTGACAGACCACTATGTTTGTTTCTGATGTCCTGACAGACCACTTCATGAATGCTCTCTGATATCCTGACAGACCACTAGTTTGCTCTCTGATATCCTGACAGAACCACTATGTTGCTCTCTGATGTCCTGACAGACCACTATGTTGCTCTCTGATATCCTGACAGCCCACTATGTTGCTCTCTGATATCCTGACAGACCACTATGTTGCCTGTCTGATGGCCTGACAAACACACACACAGCCACACACACACCACACACACACACACACACACCACACACACAGCTCACAACACACACACAATCACACACATTCACAAACTCACACACACATGCACACCACAACACACATCACCAGAGTACTTTCTGCCATTAAATAAAGAAAGATAAACTGAATATTTTTGTAACCAATATTATTATACATTTTTATGTGACAATGATTAAAAGCCATGGAGTCTGACTACGAGATCACCTTTCAAAGAGAGACCACATTCCCCATTTTTGAAATTGGTAATGAACCAATTAAGTCTCCTTTTAAAGAAGGTTTTTCCTTCTCGACTTCACGGATATTCCTAATGAGGCATTTCTGCACTATTTGGAGTACAAAATACTAAAAAGGTTTTTTAGGGGTGCACAGTCATAGATAAACATCAACTCACATGTTACTGTAGGCTACATACACTGGTTCATCGCATCATCTGACCATACCAGTTTAGTGGTCTAAACAGTTAAAAATAGTTTGTTATTGTAATTGTATTTTATGATTTCGTAATGTATATTAATGATGTATCTGAATTGTATATTAATGATGTATCGTTAATTGTATATTAAATGATGTTATCAGTAAATTGTATTTTATGATGTATCGTAATTTGTTTTTAATGATGTTATCATAATTGTATATTATGATGTATAGTAATTGTATACTTTAATGATGTATAGTAATTGACAAAAAAATCCCACAAAAAATCACAGGTTTTGTTTAAGTAATGATCTAATTGGGAAACGTCTTTCTTATTGTGAACAACAACACAGCCTGAACACACATGCAGATTAGTGTGGGACCAGCATTTAAAGCCTGGTGTGTGTGTGTGTGTGTGTGTGTGTGTGTGTGTGGTGTGTGTGTGTGTGTTGTGTGTGTGTGTGTGTGTGTGTGTGTGTTGTGTGTGTGTGTGTGTGTGTGTGTGTGTGTGTGTGTTGTGTTGTGTGTGTGTGTGTGTGTGTGTGTGTGTGTGTGTGTGTGTGTGTGTGTGGGTTGTGTGTGTGTGTGTGTGTAAATAAGATGAACTGCCGCAGAGAGCCACAATGATGGGTCCCAGTCTAATGAATGACAAGCTCCTCTCAGAAGCGTAGCAATAAATAAGCCATGACTTCTCCTAGGCCCCTGCTCATATCCTGAGTAATTACATCGGAAGATTGCAACACGGCTTGTTTTAAGCAACCAACACCAACCTCTCTTGGTCAAATGAATCATTGAGACCTATAGGGAAAATGAAACCCACTAGTCCACAACATGTATTAATTAGRATATCATATTAAAAGGCCTTATTTCTCCACAACATGTATTAGCATATCAAAAAGCCCTTAGTGACACGGGTGTCAGTCACCCAATACCCAGCAATACCAGAGGTGTATTCTACAAAGATATACGGCTTTGTCCAATACTATACATGTGATGTCACAATAATTCAGAGTGAAAGTGTCACATTACYTCACAGCAGAAAAGAACATTGGAACAGCATTATCACAGACTTACACATACACAGAGCCATATGTAGAGATCTGGAGATACTGTAAGGCTCTGTCAGAACCGCTCTGCTTACACACTATAGGTGTCACAATACTTCACAGAGAAAGAGAACATTGGTTGTGAAGGAAGCATTAGACCTTGACAAGTGCAGTGGAACGTTGGATCATGCCACAGTGCATGAGTTAGCAGGTAAACTGGGTTTTGTAGGAAGTGGCTGCGTCCCAAATGGCATCCTACTCCAACATAGTGTATTACTTTTGACCAGAGCCCTGTGGGCACAAATAGGGTGCAATTTGAGAGGTAGCCTGGGTATTGCAGCAAGTGTGTGAGTGATGGAGTTTATAGGGTGAGATGCTGCTAGGGGGTTGTAGTTGTTGTTGGCAATACATCTGAGAAGCGTGCTCCTCTCTCTCATCTCGCCACCAGAAAAGGGTTGCTGCTGAGCTCTGCTGGAGAGAGTTTAGAGGTCTGAGGTTTGCCAACCTAAGCAAATGTGAGGATTACAGTACAGTACATTCATTGCTCATCTTTCAGGGTGAAACCAAGCTCCGTCTCTGCCTGGAGTTACTCTGCTGTCTGCTGAAACTGAAAGTGACATTGCTCCGTCACTGCCTGGAGTCACTCTGCTGTCTGCTGAAACTGAAAGTGACATTGCTCTGTCACTGCCTGGAGTCACTCTGCTGTCTGCTGAAACTGAAAGTGACATTGCTCTGTCACTTKTGTCAGTGGGGCTTCTACATCATAGAAAACGTAGTYGTTTCAACAGATGTAGATTGCAAGATGAGACAAGCCCTATTTTCTTCCAGGAAGGCAGATGATTAAGTAAGGAAGAAAAACAGTATTCCTATTTTACAACCCCCTCCTAGCCACACACATTAACCACATTATATTTATTTACCTAGGAAAGTCAGTTAAGAACAAATTCTTATTTTCAATGATGGCCTAGGAACAGTGGGTTAACTGCGTTGTTC
>NW_019942723.1:255201-299723 GCF_002910315.2 Salvelinus sp. IW2-2015 | reverse complement strand
CTCCTCTCTCTTCTCTCTCTCTTCCTTCTCTCTTCTCTCTCCTCTCTCTCTCTCTCTCTCTCTCTCTCTCTCTCTCTCTCTTCTCTCTCTCTCTCTCTCTCTCTCTCTCTCTTCTCTCTCACATTCTCTCCCTCTTTCTCTCTCTCTCCTCTCTCTTTCTCTCTCTCTCCTCTCTCTCTCTTTCTCTTCAACATCTCTCCCTCTTTCTCTCTCTCTTCTCTCTCTCTCTCTCTCTCTCTACATCTCTCTCTCTTAATGTAATTTCTGCCTCTACCTCACCTAGACGCCGACTGATGACAAAGTAATTTGAGGAAGGATTCATAGAATGTAATGTCAGTGCAATTTCACCTTTTATGATTTCGATTGAACTGAAGGAGTTTGAGGTTCGCTGCATGAGGGGAAAATACAATTCACACAGTCTGGCTGCCGCCTGCCTGTCGTCTTTATCAATATGGAATTTACACAACGAGCAGAGTCACAAGATCCCTTTGTTAGAGTCAAGTGAGATGTTTCCTAATTCAAGTGCTGTCTGGTATGAGAAAATAAACTGCTTAAAATTCATTATGATACTTCAGCTTCAGCCCTGCCTACTTCTCTTTAAACGTTTTTTTGCATTTAATAGTATAATGTTCAGGTACTGTAGTGTACCAAACAGGCTATTAAACATAAAAAGACAAAACATTGGGGATCTCTCTGGAAAATAAACAACCTTATAAAATTATGTTCTAGGTCCATTTCATTCCAATCCTTTTTCACTGAGTATACAAGCACTGATCATTAGGTAAAATAATCCACATTAACATGCCCCCGAAACTGCTCCAGACAAAGCTTATCCGACTTAAGTTCCAAACACAAAACTGGTGGCATACTAATGCTATTTACTTGTGATATGATGAGAGTCAAATCAATTCTGTCAGACCATCCAGTGAAAAGTGTGTCCGTAACTGGAATCAATCCATTGAGCATGCCCAAGGGCACATAGATGCGGTAAAGAGATCAATCCAACTCGACCAAAACAATGGAAATGCCATGGCAACGCCACTCATGAGCCCCTCTGAGAATCTCTCGTTGCCCCCATCAAAACAGCCTACATTTAGGGTATTGCTTATGTGTGTATTTCACACTACTTTGGGATAAAGGATGTCAACAACAAAACATGTTCATGTCATAGTCACCAATCAAATCAAATCAAATTGTATTGTCACATGCGTGAATACAACAGGTGTAGACCTTACAGTGAAATGCTTACTTACAAGCCCCTAACCAACAATGCAGTTCCCAAAAATACAGAAAAGAAAAAGAGATAAAGTAACAAGTAATTAAAGAGCAGCAGTAAAAATAACAACAGGAGACACTATTATAGGTGGGTACTGATACAGAGTCAAAGTGCGGGGTCACCGTTAGTTGAGGTAGTTATGTACATGTAGGTAGAGTTATTAAGTGACTATACATAGATGACAACAGAGAGTAGCAGTGGTGTAAGAGGGGGAGAGGGGCAATGCAAATAGTCTGGGTGGATATTCGATTAGATGTTCAGAGTCTTATGGCTTGTGGGTAGAAGCTGTTTAGAAGCCTCGTTGGACCTAGACTTGGCGCTCCTGTACCATTGCCGGGCGGTAAACAGAGAGCAGTCTACGACTATGGGTGGCTGGTGTCTTTGACAATTTTTAGGGCCTTCCTCTGACACTCGCCTGGTAAAGAGGTCCTGGATGGCAGGAAGCTTGGCCCCAGTGATGTTCTGGGCTGTTCGCACTACCCTCTGTAGTGCTTGCGGTCGGAAGCTGAGCATTGCCATACAAGGCAGTGAGGCAACCAGTCAAGATGCTCTCGATGGTGCACTGTAAGAACTTTTGAAGGATCTGAGACCCATGCCAAATCTTTTCAGTCTCCTGAGGGGAAATAGTTTTGTCGTGCCCTCTTCACGATTGTCTTGGTGTGGCTTAGACCATTGTTTAGTTTGTTGGTGATGTGGACGCCAAGGGACTTAAAGCTCTCAACCTGCTCCTCTACATCCACTTCGATGAGAATGGGGGCGCGCTCGGTCGCGTGCCTTTTCCTTTTCCTGTAGTCCACAATCACTCCTTTGTCTTGATCACGTTTAGGGAGGAGGTTGTTGTCCTGGCACACAACGGCCAGGTCTTGACCTCCTCCCTATAGGCTGTCTCAATCGATGTCGGTGAACAGGCCTACCACTGTGTCATCGGCAAATTTAATGATGGTGTTGGAGTTGTGCCTGGCGTGCAGTCATGAGTGAACAGGGAGTACAGGAGGGGACTGCGCCACGCACCCCATGAGGGCCCCTGTGTTGAGGATCAGCGTGGTGGATGTGTTGTTACCTACCCTTACCACCTGGGGGCGGCCCGTCAGGAAGTCCAGGATCCAGTTGCAGAGGGAGGTGTTTAGTCCCAGGATCCTTAGCTTATTGATGAGCTTTGAGGGCACTATGGTGTGAACGCTGAGCTGTAGTCAAAGAAATGCATTCTCACATAGGTATCCTTTTGTCCAGGTGGGAAAGGGCAGTGTGGAGTGGAAATAGAGATTGCATCATCTGTGGATCTGTTAGGCGGGGTATGCAAATTGGAGTGGGTCTAGCGTTTCTGGGATGATGTTGGTGATGTGAGCCTTGACCAGCCTTTTCAAACACTTCATGGCTACGGTCGGAGTGCTACGGGTTGGTAGTCATTTAGGTAGTTGACACTGTTTAAATGTTGACCTGTTTAAAGTCTTACTCACATCGGCTGCGGAGAGCCTGTTATCACACAGTTTTTCTGGAACAGCTGGTGCTCTCATGCGTGTTTTTCAGTGATATTTGCCTCGAATCGAGCATAGAAGTAGTTTAGCTCGTCTGGTGGGCTCGTGTCCTGGGCAGCTCTCGGCGCATTCTTTAGCCACGGGTGGATGTGAAGGAGAGTGTGTGTGTGTTTGTTTGTGTGTGTGTGTGTGTGTGTTAACGGGCCTGTGTGCATACGTGAACACCTCTGGAATATAGTATGAGAGGTCTAATGAGAGAGCACAGTATCTGTTACGTTTTAACCAACCACTACGTGGTACTGGGTGTTAATTAAAATTAACACAGATACTGGTCGTCATCTATTCATTCAAAAAAGTTGAATAATGGGACAATTTAGATTTTTTGCTCCAAGCATTCTCTTACCTTATACCAGTAGGCCTCCATGCATACTAGTGTGTGTGTGTGTGTGTGTGTTTTGTGCATGTGTGTTAGTCTCTGACAGAGCTCTTACAGCAGGGCCAAGTCACGCTCACCAAGAAGACTTAGTTCTAACAGAGCTCTAACCAGCGGGCCAGTCACGCTCACCACAGAAGCCTTAGTCTCTAACAGAGCTCTTACAGCAGGGCCAAGTCACGCTCACACAGAAGCCCTTCAGTCCTCTAACAGACTTCTTACAGCAGGGCAAGTCACGCTCACCGACAAGAAGCCTTAGTCTCGACAGAGCTCTTAACAGCGGGCCAGTTCACCGCTCACCACAGAAGCCTTAGTCTCTAACAGAGGCTCTTACAGCAGGGCCAAGTCACGCTCACCCACGAAATAGAAGCCTTAGTCTCTACTTAACTCACAGCATCACTTTACGAGACTCTTACAGCAGGGCCAAGTCACGCTCACATCAGAAGCCTTAGTCCCCTCTCTTCCTTAGTCTCTAAACATGAGGCTTCTTACAAGTTAACAGCATGGGTGCCACAGCAAGTCAAAACCGAGCTCCGCAATGAGGCTGAGAAGCCTTAGTCTCTAACTAGAGTGCCTTTTACAGGCGAGCCCAGAGAGAGAGAGAGAGAGAGAGAGAGAGAGAGAGAGAGAGAGAGAGAGAGAGGCCGGACAGCAACCAGACGGTGAGAATTTTATTTTCTCTTCACACAGCGAACCTCAAAGTCCTTCAGTTCAATCGAAGGCACAAAAGGTGAAATTGCATTGACATTACATTCTTTGAATCCTTTCATCAAATGACTTTGTCGTCAGTTGGCGTCTAGGTGAGGTAGAGGCTGAAATGACATTAAGAGAGGGAGAGAAAGAGTAAGAGAGAGAGAGAGCGAGGGGGAGATGAAGAAAGAGAGAGGGATGAGAGAGAGCGAGAGAGCGAGAGAGAGAGAAGGAGGTTACGAGCAGATTAGCTCCTGAATTGCTCAGCATGTTTTTACAAAAAGATAGATTTAGGGTTGTATAAACCTGGATTGTTTTACAAGGACATATACAGGATACTACCCCCCAACAACATAACCTTCTGTCACGACTTCCGCCAAAGTCGGCTCCTCTCGTTGTTCGGGCGGCTTTCGGCGATCGACGTCACCGGCTTTCTAGCCATCGCCGCTCCATTTCTCATATGTCCATTTGTTTTGTCTTGTTCCATACACACCTGGTTTTCATTCCCTAATCAATCTACATGTATTTAGTCCTCTGTTCCCCATCATATCTTTGTGTGTAATTGTTTATTGTTACGTGATTATTTTGTCAGGCYCTGCACTMTTGTTATAGACCGTGTTTGTGGCACTAGTATGTGTTATGTGCTGTCGTTGTTGACCGGTATTAAAGTGCGCCTGTTTAATATACTCCGCTCTCCTGTACTTGACTTCGCCTCCCATATACACGCCTAACACCTTCAAATCAGAACTCCAAACCTACAACCTGCATTTGCCCCAAATAACCTTGAAGGATTTTTATTACCAAGGATTCTTACTGCCAAGGACTATCCAGCAAACTTTCTGACAAACCAGCAACTAGCAAAAGAAGCACAACAGAACCCCAAAATATCCTCCAACCTGGAACTGAGTAAGTAATGTTCAGTCTGAATCTACTTTGAAAGCCTAGAATGAAAAGAACATTACAATAATCTCCATATATTTTACTTTGTGCTACGTTAAAACTACAAAAAAATACTGTGCTAAGTCTAAAGACTACCAAGCTCGCTAGGAAAGAACAGACCCGGCTGCAACATTAATTAGCACTGTAGTGTGAAGTAAGAGGTGTGATGCCCCTGAGCCCAACAATGGCAGCAGAGTTCCTCCCCTATCCAAATGCAGAGGCTTCTTTGGCCCCCTGCACCATGGCTTCCCTCTGTGCAGAGGTCCCTACAGTACAGTACCCCTTCGATATTAAGAATGACAAGCCACAGAGAGTACAAAGACAAGATCTTCATGGACAATCCAGAGACACTTTTGTGTCTCTGGGAACATAAGCAACGGGAAGCAATGGGAACATAAGCAACCTAATCTTCCACACAGACCATCTCTGGGCATGGCACACAGCTACAARAGCACACTACCCCTGGAGAATGAGAGTAGTGTAAAACGAGGARCCTGAGACTGACACCCTTTGTCAACCTGTACAATAATGGAACAGTMGTGTTGCCGGGCAGCTTTATACATTTCTAAGCACTTCCAGAGAATCAAAGTGAGTGCACGGCAGGAGAAGCTTTCTCTTGGTGACAATTCACTGAGCTGGAGAGAGACATGGTGGCGCTTAGAGAGCTAGTCAACACACTCCAGACAGCACAGACACACAAAACAGAGCAGCACAACACCACCACCCCCACAGTACCCAGGGGGCTAAAGGTGGAGATAGAAGGCTGTCTGAGAGAGCTGGCTGTACTCTGGTCTGAGATGAGAGAACTTAAGGAGGAGAGAGAGGAACACATGGCACAGCTTAAGCAGAGTAACACACTGCACTGCTAATAGCACCTGAGGAGGAGTGGAACACATGGCACAGCTAACAGAGTAACACACTGCACTGCTAATAGCACCTGAGGAGGAGTGGAACACATGGCACAGCTAACAGAGGAACACATGGCACAGCTAACAGAGAACACACTGCAGTGCTAATAGCCCTGAGGAGGAGAGGAACACATGGCACAGCTAACAGAGGACACATGGCACAGCTAACAGAGTAACACACTGCACTGCTATAGCACCTGAGGAGGAGTGGAACACATGGCACAGCTAACAGAGTAACACACTGCACTGCTAATAGCACCTGAGGAGGAGTGGAACACATGGACAAGCTAACAGAGGAACATGGCACAGCTAACAGAGGAACACACTGCAGTGCTAATAGACCTGAGGAGGAGAGGAACACATGGCACAGCTAACAGAGGAACACATGGCACAGCTAACAGAGGAACACCACTGCACTGCTAATAGCACCTGAGGAGGAGAGGAACACATGGCACAGCTAACAGAGGAACACATGGCACAGCTAACAGAGGAAACACCTGCACTGCTAATAGCACCTGAGGAGGAGAGGACACATGGCACAGCTAACAGAGGAACACATGGCACAGCTAACAGAGGAACACACTGCAGTGCTAATAGCACTGAGGAGGAGAGAACACATGGCAACAGCTAACATAGGAACACACTGCACTGCTAATAGCACTGAGGAGGAGAGGAACACATGCACAGCTAACAGAGGAACACATGGCACAGCTAACAGAGGAACACACTGCACTGCTAATAGCACCTGAGGAGGAGAGGAACACATGGCACAGCTAACAGAGGAACACATGGCACAGCTACAGAGGAAACACACTGCACTGCTAATAGCACCTGAGGAGGAGTGGAACACATGGCACAGCTAACAGAGGAACACATGGCACAGCTAACAGAGGAACACATGCAGTGCTAATAGCACCTGAGGAGGAGAGGAACACATGGCACAGCTAACAAAGGAACACATGGCACAGCTAACAGAGGAACACACTGCACTGCTAATAGCACTTGAGGAGGAGAGGAACACATGGCACAGCTAACAGAGGATCACATGGCACAGCTAACAGAGGACACACTGCATCTGCTAATAGCACCTGAGGAGGAGAGAACACATGGCAGCTAACAGAGGAACACATGGCACAGCTAACAGGGGAACACATGGCACAGCTAACAGTGGAACACACTGCACTGCTAATAGCACCTGAGGAGGAGAGGAACACATGGCACAGCTAACAGAGGAACACATGCACAGCTAATAGCACCTGAGGAGGAGTGGAACACATGGCACAGCTAACAGAGGAACACATGGCACAGCTAACAGAGGAACACACTGCACTGCTAATAGCACCTGAGGAGGAGAGGAACACATGGCACAGCTAACAGAGGAACACATGGCACAGCTAACAGAGGAACACACTGCACTGCTAATAGCACTGAGGAGGAGGGAACACATGGCGCAGCTAACAGAGGAACACATGGCACAGCTAATAGCACCTGAGGAGGAGTGGAACACATGGCACAGCTAACAGAGGAACACATGGCACAGCTAACAGAGGAACACACTGCACTGCTAATAGCACCTGAGGAGGAGAGGAACACATGGCACAGCTAACAGAGGAACACATGGCACAGCTAACAGGGGAACAATGGCACAGCTAACAGTGACACACAGCACTGCTAATAGCACCTGAGGAGGAGTGGAACACATCTATTATCAAAAAAAGAATAACCTTTATTTAACAAGGCAAGTCAGTTAAGCACAAATTCTTATTTACAATGTGCTATGTTTACCACAAAGCACAGGTAACAGCACCGCAGGAGGACTTGAGACAGCTGAGGGGCAACAATCAACCACTCATGGCGTCTTTCTCTCAGCAGTATCAAAGCTGCAGGCTAAAGTTAAATCTAGACTTGGTTTCCTCTATTGTAATCGCTCCTCTTTCACCCCAGCTGCCAAACTAACTCTGATTCAGATGACCATCCTACCCATGCTAGATTACGGAGACATAATTTATAGATCGGTAGGTAAGGGTGCTCTCGAGTGGATAGATGTTCTTTGCCATTCGGCCATCAGATTTGCCACCAATGTCCTTATAGGACACATCACTGCACTCTATATTCCTCTGTAAACTTGGTCATCTCTGTATACCCGTCGCAAGACCCACTGGTTGATTCTTATTTATAAAATCCTCTTATGCCTCACTCCCCCCATCTGAGAAATCTACTGCAGCCGTCATCCTCCACATACAACACCCGTTCTGCCAGTAACATTCTTTTAAAGGTCCCAAAGCACACACATCCCTGGGTCGCTCCTCTTTTCAGTTCGCTGCAGCTAGCGACTGGAACGAGCTGCAACAAACACTCAAACTGGACAGTTTTATCTCAATCTCTTCATTCAAAGACTCAATCATGGACACTCTTAATGACAGTTGTGGCTGATTTGTGTGATGTATTGTTGTCTCTGCTGTCGTGCTTTGCTATCATTAAATTGAAGACTTATAGTTTTTTATCAAAGATTCTCTGTAATTAGTTATTACGCGATCAACTAAATAATAACGTAACAATTAACTATGAATTTGGGAGCACCAGGGAAAGTAGTCAGATTACAAAGTTATAATTTCCCAATATAACCTTCAGATATTTTCATATCTGATCAATAGTCTTCTGATTAATGATTTTATTTATTTACTCACGTTAGTCTCATTCCAAACGTCGTAATTGTTGGTTATCTGCACGAACCCAGTCTTCACTATGAGTCATCCATACATCAATTGTCTTAAATCATTTATTTATTACTAACTAAGTAATTCACAGAATGCATAAACAAACAAACAAACTTAAAATGGTTACATGAAATGATGGGAGAAATATGCCCTAGTGGGCTGAACCGGCATGGCGGCTTGTTGACAAAGGGAAATTGGGGGTCGACTCAGAAGTCGACCCTCAGAGTTCATAATTATAACAATTGACATGCTAATCCTTTACACATGAACGCTCACTCATTCGGGAACAATTGCAATCAATATAATATATTTACGCTCAGTGTGTCGTCTTGATCGCTGGAGGAAAGTTAGTTTCTGTTGGAGAGATTCGTCTGTCTCTGTCTGGTTATAGTGGATAGTTCAGAGGTGACATTCGTTATAGAATGGATGTTTCGGCGGTTGTCTTTCTTCGCGATCAATGATACCGAATTCCTAGCTGCAGACTAGTAGTCAATATCAAAGACTTGTTCTTATTCGTCTAAGAGTTTAACCACGTGGTATGGTTAAAGATTCAGCAATGGTACTTAACCTTCGTTCTCCTCCTATGGAGAAAAACATGGTCTTGCTGATATTTTTCTCAGAGTTGGGTCTTTTTCGGATTGCAGAGAGGGGCTGTCCCAGGAGTCTGATCCACACTGGCTCAGGGGCGGGTCCTCGGATTTAGTTCAAATCAAAGGGATTTGTATTTTTCTTCATTAAACAGTCCAAAATCATATTACACAATTATACAAACAGTATCATACTCACTCATTCATTTTATACCACACTCAGATGTAAACCTCATATCTGAGGTTATTATATAAACAGCGGTATGGTAATGTAGCCACACAGTCTCCCATGAGTTTCCCACATTGTGACAAAGGACCGGTTAATAGCTGGAATCTTCACCGATCTTTAATACTTTTTCAGGAACATGAAATCTGTTCGTACCTCAAGTTCTGTGAGGTGGAGAAACTTCCTTTGTCCTGAAAGTTTACCCTCTCTCTAATACTGTTTGGCCATGAGAAGATTCTCAGGAATTTACGAGTCTCTCTGTGACCACAGCATGGGTTGAAGGAGGAAAGGGGGTGGCAGGGAGTGGCAGGGAGAGGGAATGGGCTTTATGTACCTAAACAGGCAACGTCATGACACTACTTCTGCCCTTTGTGCTGTTGTCTGTGCCCAATAATGTTGGTATCCTGTTTTGTGCTGCTACCATGTTGTGAATCTGCCATGTTGTGTTGCTACCATGTTTGTTGTCATGTTGTGTTGCTAGCAATAAATGTGTTGTAATGTGTTGCTGCCATGCTATGTTGTTGTCTTAGGTCTCTCTTTATGTAGTGTTATGTTGTCTCTCTTGTCGTGATGTGTGTTTGTCCTATATTTTTATTTAATTTATATTTATTTGTAATCCCAGCCCCCACAGGAGGCCTTTTGTCTTTTGGTAGGCCATCATTGTAAATAAGAATTTGTACTTAACTCACTTGCCTAGTAAAATAAAGGTTAAATAAAGGTTAAGTAAATAAATACAAATAAATGAGAGAGCTAGCCATCCCCCCAGAGAAGCCAACAGAACAGCCCACTTCAGAGATTGTGCTCCTCATTGACTCAAATTGGAAATACATTGGTGAGAGGAAACTTTTTCCAKAACACCAAGTGGTTAAACTCTGGTGTCCGACAACCGGCGTGCCCTGGAGCTGCTGTCAGAGGACRGACTAGGGMCCCCCAGCCACATCATAATACACACAGGCACAAACSACCTGAGAGCCCAGCAGGAAAGGGTGGCCACAGCACTCAAGGGATTGATTGAAAAAGCCTCTTCCACTTTTCACCCTGCTACCACAAAAATACTTTCACCATACCACCCTACAGCGAGTAAATGCAAGTATTTCCCAGGACTGTGCCTCAAAACCAAATGTTTACCTGGCCCCCCACTCCACCACCCCACTGGACCTGGCCTTTATGACCAGGTCCACCTCTACAAGGCAGCAGTCCACATCTTTACCAGGACCTTGAGGCACATCACCCTCAACCACAGCCCCAGRACCTCACACAGAAACAACAGAGAAACGGACACCCCTCCCAGACCAGCGAGACACCCTCCCAGAACTGTGAGACCCCCCCCAGGATCCACACCAAGAGGACCTACACCCAGACCACAGCACCACCAGCCACATCCCCACCCCAACCAGTCGACCACTCCCCAAACAAACCCTAGCCACACCCTATATAGGCCCYCCCAGATCAGGCTTACGCCCCTTCTGGCCCCTACAAGAAACATGGTATAGAGGAGACAAACCCACTTGCCCTCTAGGTTACAGTCCCATCCACCAAACTACCAGGTGTGAAACAGGGAAGGGACTCAGGGGGTATGCTAATTTGGTATAGAGCAGACCTAACCCACTCTATTAAATTAGTCAAAACCACAAATGCAAATTTCCATCAACACCGTTGCCCAAGATCACACAAAGAACTATACATACCTCGGCCTAATCCTCAGCTCCACGGGTAACTTTTCACAACAGCTGTGAACAATCTGAAGACAAGACAAGAAGGGCCTTGTACGTCGTCAAAGGAACATAAAATTTGACATACTAAATAGGATCTGGCAAAAATCACACACACAGAGCTAAATTACTTTGCATATTAAGTATTTAACACATCTACCACCCCCATCCTGTCACCCACCAGCCTCTCCCATACCCCCTTGTGGCCCTACCGGCACACACACATGCACACGCACACATACACACACTCCCCTTCCCTCCCACCCCATCCCATCCACCACAAACGGCCTCTCGATAAATGTATTCTCTGTGTATTCATGAAACAGACTGAGGAATGGTACAGATCAGATGAGGATGACAGCCATATTTTGTTGCTTTGATAATTGATAGGCTCTCTTCGTTCGCAGCTCCCCATTCCCAGCCAGGACTAAAAGCTCTAAAGTTGTCACTGTATGTTCCACATTTTAGCTGCTGTGTCTGTTGGGCTGTTAGAGCTGTTAGGGATGTTAGAGCTGTTAGAGATGTTAGAGCTGTTAGAGCTGTTAGGGCTGTTAGAGATGTTAGAGATGTTAGAGCGTTAGGCTGTTAGATGTTAGAGATGTTAGAGCTGTTAGAGATGTTAGACGTTAGGATGTTAGAGCTGTTAGAGCTGTTAGGGATGTTAGAGCTGTTAGAGCTGTTAGAGCTGTTAGAGATGTTAGAGCTGTTAGGGCTGTTAGATTTAGAGCTGTTAGAGAGTTAGTTAGAGCTGTTAGGGTTAGAGATGTTAGAGATGTTAGAGCTGTTAGAGATGTTAGAGCTGTTAGGATGTTAGAGCTGTTAGAGATGTTAGAGCTTTAGAGATGTTAGGGCTGTTAGAGCTGTTAAGGGCTGTTAGAGATTTAGGGCTGTTAGAGCTGTTAGAGCTGTTAGGGATGTTAGAGCTGTTAGGTGTTAGAGCTGTTAGGGCTGTTAGAGATGTTAGGGCTGTTAGAGATGTTAGAGATGTTAGGGCTGTTAGAGCTGTTAGGGATGTTAGAGCTGTTAGGGATGTTAGAATGTTAAGGTGTTAGAGATGTTAGAGCTGTTAGGGATGTTAGAGATGTTAGAGCTGTTAGAGATGTTAGAGATGTTAGAGATGTTAGAGCTGTTAGAGATGTTAGAGATGTTAGGGGTGTTAGGCTGTTAGAGATGTTAGAGATGTAGAGTTTAGAGAGGTTTAGGGTGTAAGATTAAATGTTAGAGATGTTAGAGCTGGGATGTTAGAGAGGGTTAGAGATTTAGAGATGTTAGAGCTGTTAGAGATGTTAGGGCTGTTAGAGATGTTAGAGATGTTAGAGATGTTAGAGCTGTTAGAGATGTTAGAGATGTAGGGCTGTTAGGGCTGTTAGAGATGTTAGAGATGTTAGAGCGTGTTAGAGCTGTTAGAGATGTGTAGAGATGTTAGAGATGTTAGAGCTGTTAGAAATGTTAGAGATGTTAGGCTGTTAGAATGTTAGAGATGTTAGAGCTGTTAGAGATGTTAGGGCTTTAGAGATTTAGAGATGTTAGAGATGTTAGAGCTGTTAGAGATGTTAGAGATGTTAGGGCTGTTAGGGCTGTTAGAGATGTTAGAGATGTTAGAGCTGTTAGAGCTGTTAGAGATGTTAGAGATGTTAGAGATGTTAGAGCTGTTAGAGCTGTTAGAGATGTTAGAAGCTGTTAGAGATGTTAGAGCTGTTAGAGATGTTGGGGCTGTTAGAGATGTTAGGGCTGTTAGAGATGTTAGAGATGTTAGAGATGTTAGAGTGTTAGAGAGTAGCGGTTAGATGTTAGAGATGTTAGGCTGTTAGAGATGTAGGCTGTAGGGCTGTTAGAAGCTGTTAGAGATGTTAGAGATGTTAGAGCTGTTAGAGATGTTAGAGCTGTTTAGAGCTGTTAGGGCTGTTAGAGATGTTAGAGCTGTTAGAGATGTTTAGAGATGTTAGAGCTGTTAGAGATGTTAGAGATGTTAGAGCTGTTAGAGATGTTAAGATGTTAGAGCTGTTAGAGATGTTAGAGCTGTTAGAGCTGTTAGGGCTGTGGTGGGCTGTCAGGGCTGTGGTGAGCTGTTAGGACTGTTGGCGTTGTTAGGGGTGGTTCAAGGAGTTATTTTGACCTGTAATGCTCCTCCGGGGTGTCTGCTTAGTATGGGCAGAGCTGGACAGCCAGGGTCAGGGGTGATGGACCCAAGCATGGTAGAAGGGTATCGGAGGACAAGTCCATAGACAAAGCAGGGATAGAGAGTTCAGAATCAAAGCAGAGATCTCAAGGGAAGGTATGAAGGAACAGGCAGGGGGCAAGGGGGGGTTCATATAGTGATAGTGTCTCAGGGATCCATCCTCATGGGGAGGGGGGGGGGTGGGCAGAGCGAGACAGAGAGAGAGAGACCAGTAGATACTGATATGGGGGGGGGGGGGGGGTATAGAGTCAAATACTACCTCAACTACAGTATGGAGAGATGAAGACTGATCTACAGAGAGAGAGGAGGTTGAGAGGACAGGGACCTCTAGCTGCATGGGTTTCTAAGAATAAACCATGGAACAGATGCTTCACATTGGCTATGAGGCTCTGTGGAAAGAAAATGAACAATACAATATCCTGTTACATCTTCCAAACTACAGGAAATCCAATTCAACCTTGCAGCAGAACAAGTGTGGTCACAAATTATAGTTTGATAGTCTAGACCAGGTATTCTCAAACTGGGGTACGCGCAATGCCATCAGGGGTACGCAAATAAAAATGTGATTTACATTTTTTTTAAACATTAAAAAATATATATATTTTATTTCTTCACATTTCCAAACAGTACATTATATTTCCAACGGACTATACATTTGGGTGAGTTTTTTTCTCGCCTGCCAATTTTTTAAAATTAAACCATCAAGTGTTCAGCGAAATAACAACAAAATGTCAAATACAGGCAGCCTAGTCAAATAATTAACATCCGATCACATTAACAATTACTATACTGCTACTGCTCATTCCGGTTGCTCTAAATTGTATAAATGGTTCAAAAAAGTAAGGCCCACATCCATAGGAGACATATACCAGCTACTACAGCAGTACTACATCTGCACATGTCAACGACAAGTTGTTCTGCTTCCACGAGCACATCAAAGCTAGCATCGGTAATTCTACATTTGTTGTTAGCCCAGCTAGCATGGAAACTGACAGTAGTGAATCTGATGCAGCCGAAAGCTACTGCCCCCTTACCTGGGAAATCACCGAACAACAGACAGGGACGTTGACCATCGAAGAGGTGCAAATATGATGAGAACTACATTGATTTGGGGTTCACTTATGATGGGAGAAGTGCCTTTCCTCAGCCACAGTATGTTATGTGCAAAAGTACATATCTCAAAACTCGATGAAACTTCTCTCTCTCGCGCAACATTTCGAAACAAAACATGCCAATTTGAAAAATAAGCCACTGGGAAATTTCTGAGACATGATTAAGACGACTTTCGAGTCGTAAGACATGTATAAAAAGCAACAGATACCATTAATAAGAAGGGGCTAGAAGCGTCTTATATGGTGAGCTACTAAGTGGCTTAGGACAGGCAAGCCCCATACTATTGTGAGAAACTTAATACCTCCTGCTGCGGCGGATATGGCTGGGACAATGCTGGGGAAAAGGCCCAAATGCCTTCATCAAACAACATGATGAAGGCATTATGTTTTGAAACAATTACTGCTTCAGATACAAGCCAGTGAATTATATGTTGTTACAGCTGGATGAGTCAACAGACGTGGCGGCCTGGCACAGCTCCTGGTATATACGTTAGGTTTTATGGGTGTCAATTAAGGAAAACATCCTCTTCTGCAATCCACTGGGAAACCAGAACAACATGAGAGGATATTTTTAAAGTACTGGACAGCTTTGTGACATCAAATGAACTTTGGTGGTCAAGATGTGTTGGTGTCTGTACTGATGCCGCAAAAGCCATGACAGGGAGACATAAAGTGGAGTGGGTAACGCGCGTGCAAGCAGTTGCTCCCGACGCCACTTGGGTTACACTGCAGAGGCTCTTGCTGCCAAGGGAATGCCTGACAGCTTGAAAGACGTTTTGGACACCACAGTGAAAACGTTAACTTTGTTAAAGCAAGGCCCTGAACTCTCGTGTAATTTCTGCACTATGCAATGATATGGGCAGCGACCATGTAACGCTTTTACAACATACAGAAGTGCGCTGGTTATCAAGGGGCAAAATATTGACACGTTTTTTTTAAATTGAGAGACGAGCTTAAAGTTTTCTTTACTGACCATCATTTTCACTGTCTGACCGCTTGCATGATGACGAGTTTCTCACAAGACTGGCCTATCTGGGTGATATTTTTTCTCGCCTGAATGATCTGAATCTAGGATTACAGGGACTCTCCGCAACTATATTTAATGTGGGCAACAAAATTGAGGCTATGATTAAGAAGTTGGAGCTCTTCTCTGTCTGCATTAACAAGGACAACACACAGGTCTTTCCATCATTGTATGATTTTGTGTGCAAATGAACTCAAGCTTACGGACAATGTCAAATGTTACATAGCGAAGCACCTGAATAGTTGGGTGCGCAATTACGCAGGTACTTTCCCGAAACGGATGACACAAACACCTGGATTCGTTATCCCGTTTATGCCCTGCCTCCAGTCCACTTACCGATATCTGAACAAGAGAGCCTCATCGAAATTGCAACAAGCGGTTCTGTGAAAATTTTATTTAATCAGAACCACTGCAGAATTTCTGGATTGGGCTGCGCTCTGAGTATCCTGCCTTGGCAAATGTGCTGTTAAGAAACTGATGCCCTTTGAACCACGTACCTATGTGAGAATGGATTCTCGCCGTCACTAGCATGAAAACTAAATACAGGCACAGACTCGTGTGTGGAAAATGATTTAAGACTGAGACTCTCTCCAATACAACCCAACATTGCAAGTTATGTGCATCCTTTCAAGCACAACCTTCTCATTAACCTGTGGTGAGTTATTCAAAATTTTCGATGAACAAATAACGTTTTATATGTAAGATGGCAAAAAATAAAGACAAAATGATTGATTATTATTATATACTATTTGTGCCCTGGTCCTATAAGAGTTCTTTTTCACTTACCACGAGCCAGGTTGTAACAAAAGCTCATACTCATTCTTATGTTTCGTAAATGTATCGTATAGTGTGTGTGTGTGGCAGGCTTACAATGATGGCAAAACAACAATTTGAGAGTGTGCTGACCCTGGTGCTAGAAGGGAACGCAGCTGGAGTTGAATGTTTGAAGGGGTAGGGACAATATAAGTTTGGAACCACTGGTCTAGAACATATAACAAAGCCAGATAGTTAAGTCAAAGTTATACTCTGTTACCATAGTGAAACTAGAGAAGCCCAGCGAAACACTCCATCTCAGTGTATTGAGAAATAATGCCTGCTGTTAGACACTGGCAGAGCTACACCAATACAGAACAGAGTGGTGTAGACACTGGCAGAGCTAGACCAGTACAAGAACAGAGTGGTGTAGACACTGGCAGAGCTAGACCAATACAGAACAGAGTGGTGTAGCACTGGCAGAGCTAGACCATACAGAACAGAGTGGGGTAGACACTGGCAGAGCTACACCAATACAGAAACAGAGTGGGTAGACACTGGCAGAGCTACACCAATACAGAACAGAGTGGTGTAGACACTGGCAGAGCTAGACCAATACAGAACAGAGTGGTGTAGACACTGGCAAAGCTAGACCAATACAGAACAGAAGTGGTGTAGACACTGGCAGAGCTACACCAATACAGAACATAGTGGTGTAGACACTGGCAGAGCTACACCAATACAGAACAGAGTGGTGTGACACTGGCAGAGCTACACCAATACAGGACAGAGTGGTGCAGACACTGGCAGAGCTACACCAGGTTAGATTTGGCCATGTTCAAACACTGTTGTTGGCACCAACTCTCTCTGAGAGGAGAGTTATTACTGTCACACCACACACCACACACACACACACACACACACACACACACACACACACACACACACACACACACACACACACACACACACACACACACACACACACACACACACACACACACACACACACACACACACACACCACACACCACACACACACACACACACACGTCTCCATGTTCCTGTTAGAAAGGCTACATGTCTCCATTGGACTGCTATGATTTTGGTGTTGTAAAAAGGATAACACACACACACACACACACACACACTACATACAGAGCACACTCCACTGTTGTCATTTCAGGGGGTTTCGAACTACGCTTCACAGTGAGAATTATTGTGTAATTAGGCATTCAAAATGCCCAATTACACAATAAAAAAAACAAGCAAATAAAGAAAAGAAGAAAGAAGGGAAGGAAGGAAACACAAGCGGTCAGTTGGCAGTGGGTTGCTGGTGGGGAAAGAAAAAGTGCTGAATCTGAACGGATCGATAAATGAGTCCCTTAGCAGATGCCTGCGCTGATAAATATTCATGAAGACAGTAATAAAATAGGAGGAGGCTGAAAAAGAGAAGGCAATTAAGCTGTAAATATTTACCTCAGTTCAGAGTCTGACATCACTCAGTAAACATAAAGATGAGCTCCTGGGATGAGCTTCTGGTCTAATCTACCCACCTCTCAATGACTGGACGGTCAAGACTTCATTGGACAGGAAAAGGCGCAACACTTGCTTACCATTCAAAATTCATAACAAGTTTAATAGATTGACGTTTCAGCCTTCAATGGCCTTTTTCAGAATAATAATGGTCAAGGCTATCAATAGACTATACTTATCAAGCCTAGGTTAGCCCTGCTACTTATCAAGGCTAGGTGAGCCCTGGAGATGAGATACCAGGGTCTGACCGTATTCATAAAGCGTCTCAGAGTAGGATAGTTGATCTAGGATAAGTTCCCCCCCCCGTCCATATCGTCTTATTCATTATGATCTACAAGGTGAAACCCTRCTCTTAGCGCCTGGACATTCATGGCCAGAGCAACACTAGACTTATTAGGGTCAGGTTACCTATAGCCCTGTCCCATATGCTTGCTGTAGCTGAATCTCCTGTTGTTGACGTGACAATGAAGAAGACAGACCGGACCATCAGGCTAGAGTTAACCCAGGCCTTGRTACTGTTTTGTTCCCATTGGTTTTAGACCACTTAGGGTCAGAGAGATCAGATCAGCCCAGGAAGTCAACAACAAAGATATACAGTGTGTCTATGATCAACAACACTCCACCCTTATACACTCTCAATGGATGCTCTTAGTGGTTTTATGAATAGTTTCAACAAKAAKAAAAATGTATTGGTCACATACACATGATTAGCAGATGTTAATGCGAATGTAGCAAAATGCTTGTGCTTCTAGTTCCGACCATGCAGTAATATCTAACAAGTAGTCTAACAAATTCACAACTACTACCTTATACACACAAGTGTAAAGGAATGAATAAGAATATGTGCGTATAAATACATGGATGAGCGATGGCCGTGCGGCATAGGCAAGATCGTCGTTGTTGGTAATCAAGCCTACCACTTTAGTGTCGTCTGCAAACTTGATGATTGAGTTGGAGGCGTGCATGGCGCGTGCATGGCCGGGTGAACAGTGAGTACAGGAGAGGTCATGGGTGAACAGTGAGTACAGGAGAGGACTGAGCACTTGTGTTTCCTGTTTTAGTTTCAGCCTATAGGATGGGAGCAAGAAAATGGTGTCATGGTCTGATTTGCCGAAGGGAGGGCGGGGAAGGTCTTTGTATGCATCGCGGAAGTTAGAGTAGCAATGGWCCAAAATGCTACCAGCTCGTGTCGCGCATTCGATATGCTGATAGAATTTAGGAAGTCTTGTTCTCAGATAGCTTTGTTAAAATCCKCAGATACAATAAATGCAGCTTCAGGATATATTCGTTCCAGTTTACATTGAGTCCAGTGAAGTTTTTTCAGGGCTGTTGAGGTATCTGCTTGCGGGGGATATAKACGACTGTGACTATAATCGAAGAGAATTATCTTGGGAGATAATGCAGTCTGCATTTGATTGTAAGGAATTCTAGGTCAGGTGAACAAAAGCGCTTGAGTTCCTGTTTGTTGTTATGATTACACCCTGAGTCATTAATCATAAGGCATACACCCCTGCCCTTCTTCTTACCAGAGAGATGTTTGTTTTTATCGGGGTGATGCATGAAGAAACCGGGTGGCTGTATCGACTCTGACAACATATCCCGAGTGAGCCATGTTTCCGTGAAACAGAGAATGTTACAATCTCTGATGTCTCTCTGGAAGGCAACTCGTGCCCTAATTCCATCCACCTTGTTGTCCAGAGTTTGGTACAGTGGAGAAGATTGATGATTCAATTTATGTTTCAAGTTTTAATGTCATGTGCACAAGTACAGTGAACTAACTGCCTTTTTTGCAAGCGCCAAATGTGCTTGAGAGGATTTGAAGAACACAGAGAGTATAGAGATGATAATGAAATACAATATATATTTGTACTTATCAGGGATCCCCATTAGCTGCTGCCAAACAGATTAAGACACTTAAATTACACATAAAACAAAAGATAAAACAGGATATATGTCAGGATATGTCTGGAAGACCAGGACTATGGATAGAACCCAAATGGCTTGACACAAAAAAAATTGAGAATTCATTCATTTGTTTGTTTGTTCATTTGATTGTTCATTCATTTGTTTATAATTTTGTTTCTTCACTATAATGAGGGGTGTAGCCTGGCTTCTCAGCTGTGCATGGAGCAAGAAGTGATGGGAGGACATTAATGAGAGCCATGCTTTCCCAATGAACCCTCCTTGTGTCTTTATCGACCGTCTCTGCATTCATGTCAGCTGGGCTGCTGTTTGGAGAGCATATGGAATGGAGACTACAGTAAATGGAAGGGGTGAGGGGGCGGGGAGGGGCACGCTGAGTGCTATTTACAATGGTGTAAATCACAGTTGAGGGTGTCACTGAGGCTGCAGCAGAGTGTGTGTGTTCCAGGGATAAGGAGGATGATAGGTTTGATTCTGTACCTCTATAGAATGGCCGCCAGCCATACACAAAGCAATCACAGCAGAGCTCCCAGCACAGAGACAGTGGAAGATAAACAAGCTAGGGACCACAGGGAGCGATGATTGACTCAGGCCACCTCAACCTAACTGTGTGAGGTGGATTCAGACACACACACACACACACACACACACACACACACACACACACACACACACACACACACACACACACACACACACACACACACACACACACACACACACACACACACACACACACACACACAAGCACGGTTGACATTTAACATCAGACAAATGTATGTATTTTCATTTTGTGTAAAATGTTCTCTTAGTTTGTGAGCCTCTACAGTTTTTCTGTGGTTTCATTTCACATTAGGGACCTCTGCCCTTGAAAATATTCCATTTTGATTAGATTTACAAAAGGGTATGCTAGTTATCATCACACTCTGTGTTGGATTGGAGATTATTTTGTAATCACTGTTTTTCCTTGATCTGAAAAACCTAACACTCTTCTTCTACAAACAACAATGAGAAATAGATTCTCCCTCCCTCCCTCTCTCTCTCTCTCTCTGTCTCTCACTCTCACTCTCACTCTCTCATTCTCACTCTCAATTCAATTTAAGGGCTTTATTGGCATGGAAAACATATGTTTAGATAATACATATGAAATAGATAATTAACAATAACAAATACAGTAAACATTACACTTAAAAAAGTTCCAAAAGAATAAAGACATTTCAAATGTCATATTATATCTATATACAGTGCTGTAATGATGTGCAAATAGTTACAAAAGGGAAAATAAATGAACATAAATATYGGTTGTATTTACAATGGTGTTTGTTCTTCACTYGTTGCCKTTWTCTTGTGMCAACAGGTCACAKATCTTGCTGCTGTGATMYCACACTGTGGTATTTCACCCAYTAGATATGGGAGTTTATCAAAATTGGATTTGTTTTTTAATTCTTTGTGGGTCTGTGTAATCTGAGGGAAATATGTGTCTCTAATCTGGTCATACATTTGTCAGGAGGTTAGGCCCTCTCTTTTCTCTTTCTCTCTCTCTCTCTCTCTCTTTCTCTCACACACACACACACACACACACACACACACACACAGACTCCTGGCCCATAAATCTCTTGAAGGTAGAATGTAAAATAGCCACACTATCATGGGTGAGAGGTATCGGCCCCATGGTACAGAGATTACACTTCTGCTTTGTTCAATCAGGGATACATCACCAAAGATCAAGCTGTCTCATTATTATTTATTATAACTTTCATTTGACTCTTTTGTTCTACATTCTTCTGTGACCATTTCCTTTCAACTAAAAAAGAAAACCGGTGCAACCTTGTGGAAACGTGGATTAGATCTTGCCCTATGTGTTTGTCGTTYCATGTGATTCCCATGGCAACTACAGTATAAATACTGTTTGTGTGTCTCTGTGTGTGTGTGTCTCGGTGTCTGTGTCTGTGTTCACCGGTGGTCTGGGAGGTAATGAAGATTAGGTCGGGGTCTCCGGCTGGTATAATCTCGTACATGTGACTATGTATTTTCTCCCAGGAAACATCTCGTTGATGTTCAGACGTATACAGAGAAAACAACATTTGCATATTACAACATTACACAGTACCACTACAGTCTGTATTGAGTCTGTAAGTGTTTGAAACAAAGTAGACTACACTGCCCTAATGTGTTCATTTAAATGATGATGATAATACTTCATCATCGATTTTTATTGATTGATGGCCTGGTCCCAGTGGTTCAGAAATTAGAGACTTTTAGCCAGATTAAGCCTGTAACTAAATGGCCAAGATATTTTGATTTCATGCCAGAATGAGGGTCTGCATCCCAAATGGCACCCCATTCCATATGTAGCGCACTACTTTTGACCGGGACCCACAGAGCTCTGGTCAAATGTGGTGCACTATATAGGGAATAGGGTGCCATATGGGACACAGACTAAGACAGGGACATTTGGGTTAACGCCCCTCCATTCTCTTCATACAGAACATACTCCTGGAAGTGAATCTGTCTTTGTTATGTGTCTTGACTTTAATTCCCTCTCAAAGTTCCTCAGACATTTTCAGTCTACGTCCCAAATGGAACCCTATTCCTGGGCTCTGGTAAAAAGTAGTGCACTATTTAGGGAATACTGTACGTAGGGTAGGGAATAGGCAGCCCTTTTGGGACGCAGACTCTAAAAGTGCATGGTCTAATATTGAGCTGAATGATGCTAAGTCCACGTCCCATGCCATCTGTTGTTGTGTAGATCCTGCTCTATGCCTCAATGCCTACGTATATTTCTCATTTGTTTGGGATTGAGGCATATAGCCAGATGCATATAAACAGATGGTGTGCGTTGTGTGCACTCGCCAACATTCGGACGCTTTTGAGGTCTGACAATCTTACTTACTTTGTTACATTGGAGTAAACTATCACTTTTGTTGGCGCCTCCTATGGTGTAAAACCCCCTACGATTCTGTTTGTTTACTATGGCGCAAAGCTCCTGTCACAGCACTGAATGATAAAGTACTATTTGATGACTGCCCCCTGTTGATCAACCAACAACACTTCAAGTTTACAAACTGTATTATCCATCCCAGGGTTTGGACCGTGTTGTGTTGCTCCCAGGCTTCGGAGCATCTTACCAAAATCAAAAAGAGGCTATGAGACACAGAGGGTTATGAGTTGAACAAAAAACCATATCTCAGACTGGCCAATAAATAATAAAAGAATAAGCATGGCAAAGGAAACACGAGACACTGCGGACTCAGAGGAACATCTGCCTAGACCACGGTGCCAGCTATCCTGGATTCTACCTCGTCGACTTTGACGTTGAACTGGAACAGAAAGGAACTCGTGCTCTAAAATTAGGCCATGCACCCCTGGAGCCGCTCTTCACTGTTGTGACGTTCGAAACAGCGACTGGACAGACGGCATCTGCGTAGAAGGCAGGCAGGATTTCCTGGAGTCACTCTCTTCACTGTGTGTGACGGCTTTGTTGTCAGAGCTGGCCACGAGGACAACTAGGCCATAGAACAGGGCCTAGCACCCTCTGGATCCCCTTCTTTCACTTATGAAACTAGTTTGTTGACTGGGACAGACGGAACTCTGCCTAGAAGGCACCACTCCCCGGAGCCGCCTCTTTCAATCTGTTGAGACGTTGAAGACTTCAGAGACCAGAGGAACTCTGCTAAGAGAAGGCCCGCATCCTGACGTTCACCTCTTCACTGTGACGTTGTGAAATGGGACAAGAGGAACCTTGCTTAGAAGCCAGCATCCCGATCCCGCCTCTTCACTGTTGACGTTGAGACTGCGGGAGCAGGAGGAACTCTGCCTAGAAAGGCAGCAATCGCCGGAGTCGCCGTCTTTCAACTGTTGACGTGAGACTGGACAGAGGATACTCGCCTAGCAAGGCCAGGATCCTGGAGGTCACCTCTTCACTGCTTGACGTTGAGACTGGACAGAGGAACTCTGCTAGAAGCCACATCCCTGGAGTCACCTCTCACTTTGACGTGAACGGACAGAGGAAACTCTGCCTAGAAGCGGGCCGCACCGGAGTCGCCCCTTCACCTGGGTTGACCGTTGAGACTGGGGACAGAGGCAACCTCGCCTAGAGAGGCCATGCATCCCGGAGATCCGCCGCTTCAGCTGGTTGACGGTTGGAGACTAGAGCGACAGGAGAGGCAAATCTGACCTATAGAAGGCCAGACCACATCCTCTGGAGCACCCTTCACTGTTGACGTTGCGACGGATACAGAGGAACTCTGCTCACCGAAGCCAGCATACGCCCGGAGTCGCCTCCCTTCCCTGTTGGATCAGTTGAACTGTGATATGAGGAACCTGTGCCTAGAAGGCCAAGCATCCTGGAGTCACCCTACTTCCACAGTGAACAGTTGAGACTTGGACAGAGGACATCAGCCTGCCTAGAAAGGCAGGCATCTGGAGTCACCTCTTCCACATGTGAACCGCGTTGTAGACTGGACAAGAGAGACTACTGCCATAAAGAAGGCCAGCATCCTGGGAGTCGCCGCATTTCTATCGTTGGAAACGTTGAGACGCTGTTATAGGCGGGTACATAAATTGTATATCGAAGCATATCAGATACATGATGAGCTGGCGCTCATGTTTCTCAAACTAGCACCCCACTCTAATGATGCTTAAAGTCCTTCCAATTGCTGCAGTTTAGTGCACTTAGCTAACAACACCACGTGCCATTGGAACAACAGGAATGAATGGTTGCTGATGAATGGGACCCTTAGCTTGTAACGTCTATGTAGACTTCAGCCCATCTCGTTTCCAAGCTACACTATAGCATATTACAACAATGTAACAATGTCTACACTGATTTCTGATCAATTGATGTCTATTTAATGAACAAAAATGTGGCTTTCTTTCAAAAACAAGGGACATTTCTAAGTGAACCCCCAACTTTATGGAACGGTATGGTCTATGAAAAACCGCCCTGGTTGTGTAATCCAGTGGCTTGATGTTAACACCAAGCAAGACACAAGGAATGCAGTCTAATTAGCCGACATGTGCTTAACTTGGACGAAATCAGGTGCCGTACTTAGTTTTATATTTCTAAGGAGCAAGGAGCCTCCTTATAATACTTTTGAGCACTATATATTCTACGTAACGATCCACACGGAACTCAAAGCAGTAACGAAACATGTTATGATGTCCGGTCTTCTCCGTCATTCAGCTCCGGTGCCGCCCTGCCTAAGTCAAGCACTGTCGTATAATCGTTACCCAGTCATGTTGTTTTGTTTTCATTATTTTGTTATGATTTAAGTTTAAGATGTCCCGTTTCCGCAAAAAATACTGTAATATTTTTGATTGACACTCAACACATCATTTTAAAGTGGACTGCGAATTTTTCGTGTCAGCAAGTGATCTATTTCGCTCCAACTTTATAGCTATTACTACATTTGGCCAAATCTAAATATTATTTTAAGTTTCCACAGCCTGTATAACACTTGGCCCAAGAACTGTTGAGTAGAAAAAAAAAATGTTTTTAGTGTGCACTAAAACGGTTGCCACCATCATTTTGATTAACTACAGCTATCATGAGGCAACTCTGCTCGGGAACTGGGTGTAGCCAATTATAGCATGGTACGCACCAAATGAATATTGTATTATTCTTCGTACTCATTTAGTTTTCATATTGGAATATAAGAATTTGATATTTTTGCTTTTATTGCCGCGAAAGCTATTTTCGCGGTCTGTACCTAGTAAGAGCTCGCGTATAGCTCAAAACGGACTCAAAATCACACACTGAGCCCAGGTATGCTGACATTCAAGCCACGCCAATCAAGCAACTGCTATAATTTGGGATGATACACCGATTATATATCATAAATTTTTTATGTAAAATAATTGAAATGCTTAATGAACAAGTTTAATATTTCGATTCTTTACAGCTATAGAATCAGGCTCTTTCATATAGAGTGAAACTTTAACCTATGATTAGATACTGTCTCTCTTTTTTTGGGTCACACATCAAATACACTCTTTCGACACTGGAAGCGCATTTGCCCGAGTGGTGCACAGTCATGTTATATGTCGTCCTTTGCGTGTCTGCTCCCCTGAGGTAGGAGAACAAATACTAACTTTCCTTTCTTTCCACCGCGGGGTCACTGAAGTCCTATTTGCCAGTCAATCATAGGAACAACATGATCATAGGCAATAGCCACTTTTGTCTTTACCGGAGTAATCTGATTATGGTCGATGTTCGTGCCGTGTTGATTTCTTGCCAAGTCGCTATTCAGTTGCATACTTTTTCGTAATTTCAAAACCGATCCTTAAACTGTCCAATCCTCTTGTTTTAGTTTTTATCGTTTCATAAATGAGAGTGATGTCTCTTGTGTCATATGCCCAGATCAAGCCGCTTCCTGTTCGCATCCGCTAGTAAGACAGTAAACAACTGGTATATACAGTCCCGTTCACAGAGACGCCACTTACTATCTGCTTTAAAGCGAGATAGGGTGGCTGTTAAGCTACCGACAACGTGGGGACAAAGGGCAGGTAGCTGGTAAAGATTTCTATTACAGCTGGGGGGGTGATCACTCCTACAATGTGGTATTTATTGGTGTTTACATTTCGCTCATTTTCTATTTTTGGATTATTTTTCATCTGGAGTTGGCGCGCTACAATTGACTTATAATCTAACATTAGCCTGGGACTCGCATGTTTTTTAATCATTTTTCGGTGGTAAAAGAGAGGGTTGGGCATATTAGATTGCTACGAATTGGGGAATGTAAAATGTGGGATAAAAACAGCACCACCCAAACAAAACATCTCATACCGTAAAAACTTGATCGTGTCAGTTCATCTGTACTGAGAGCTTTCTCTTATGTATGTGTTTTCCCCCAAAAAATATAAGATAATCCTAAATGTCTCAGGGCTAAACCCGCAATATTTGGCAACAGACTTGAGGACAGCGGAAATGCTGGCTGTCGATGCATAATCAGTCTGTTATGGGGTGACTACACTTTTTTCTTTTCTGGCCGCCATTGGTGCTTTTTCGAAGATTAAATAGGAGAAAAAAAACATGGATATGCTGCTCTCAGTAACTGATAAAATTAATAGAATCCGGGATCTCCCGAGACTTAAGGAGTGAGGGCTCTGCAAGTGGGAAGTACAGGGGGGCAGTATTTACACAGACCCGCCACCGATTGCACCAGCGACTAGGCCACTGAATGCAAGACTCAAATTAAGGTCTCCATTACTTATGAGGATGGAATCGACAGGCCATCAGAGATTTAGGGCAGCTAAATATTGCGAATAACGAAGATATAAAATAAAATTGGAGGATCGCCTTGGACCGAGAGCAGTGTAGTATGCACAGTTAGTATGTTCTGTACGCCCATATTGTATTCGTCGTATTGCGCTGGGGGCGCTTTTAGACTCTGTGGAAACAATGGGCTATATTGCAATGGTATTGAGTCCGGAAAGAGTTAATTAGTTGAGTTTGAAAGGGACACATCTTTATCCTCAAGGTTTATTTAGCCTATTTCAGATTCGTGAAAGCCTAATTGCGTCCTTGTATGATGAACCGCAATTTGGTTTATTTGCTTGCTTGTCCTCAAAAATGTCCTGCAATTTCTGTATTGGTTAAGTCATCTAACATTGCAAGTATTTTTTTTTAAACAAATGATGTATGTTGTGATTCTAATTCGGTAAGGTAATTTTGTCATTTTAATCCTGAATAATTGCTCCTAGTAATAATAGTATCTTTTAGCGATGAGGCGCTGGTATGGGAATTTTTAAATATCTATTATTCTTTCAAAATACTAACTATTTCCAAATATTATTATAATTTCTATCCATGAGTGTTAACATGCTTCATACCACTTGTTTTACGGGGAAAAAAATACTATATTCAACTTTAAAGTGATGCGTGATTCTTTAATAATCTAAATTGTTTTGGATCAATAGTCTGATTATTAATTAGATTTATTTGTCGTTACAAGAATACATGCATGTAATCAGCCTCTCTCAAAATAGATCGTATCTATCTTCTGTTTATGTCAATGTCATATCCCAAATGCAAACGGAACTTGAAACACTTAGCAACAATGTCAAGGTATAGGTACCTTGGTTATCCCGATAAAATGTGACTAGTTATCGTAACAAAATATTTTGTCGGCAAAATTAAAAAAATTTAAGCCTATTCTATTGTATGTCGTCATTGTACTTTTTTGTCATAGAACTCTATTAGATGCATTATACCCGGACAATTGAAATTATGGAAATAACAACTGTGATATTAGATTTTCTTTGAACACGTGCACCTTTTTTTCTAACTAAATAACTACAAAATATAATTAAACAATCTTGTTCCATTTATTTTTTCCAAAATAATATGTAGCCTATCAACATTAAAATCATATTAGTTCCTTTTAACTTTTTATTTGCTTTGGTAGATAAACTTATTAGCCTGGACCTATTATAATTAATTACGACACATTATTGTTATTATTATTCTTATTAATTGTTATATTATTATTCAGCGGTTTTTTATATTTTGTTGAATAGCGCAATAAGCAAGAATGAAACGTCGCAAGAATAATTAAACAATTATGAAATCCAAGTATAAATCAAAACCGAGGTTTCTAACTGTTATGGTGAAATTATGATTGCGATAATAATGGATCGAATACGGGATTTGTACAATACTAAGCCTAGACCAATCTGTGAATAAGTCGTTAGGCCCTATTCAGATACTTTTCACGAGGACCACAAGTAGGCGTACGTCATATAGACAGAACACCTGCAACCAAATTCTGACGCTGCGATGAATGAATTCATATGGTTGAAAAAAGAAAACAAGACTAGCATTATTTGCATGATTCCGTTTGGCTGTCCTGACCGGCCTGAGACGAGATTTTATGTTATCTCTCTTTCTATATTTGATTTCGCAACCTCGCAGGTATACAGCATCTTTCCACTCCGCTGACTTCTACAGCATCCGTTGCTACATCAGAACACAAAATCTTGAATCTGCAGAAACTAAAAGACACTCCCATTTACATTTTGCTGCCTCCTCTTTGAACGAAATACATGCCGCACGCTTTTATGCAGCACAGCCCAGACAGCCCTAGCGCCCACCATACAATACCCACTGGAGCGTGGGAAATGTGAAGATAGCATAAGAACAGGTAACATTAAGAATGCTCGGAATCTGGAGGAGGAGGAATTCGCCTTAGGATCATCTGTCGTAAATGCGACAGGCCAATAGAATCGACAGAGTAATTTATTGACCAGGGAGGGGACGCGCTGTGGCGGATATCCAGCTCAAGGATAAGTAGCAATTCAGACACTGACAAGGGAAACTGCAATGCCGCTTGAGAGCATCCGGCGGCACAGAACTGAGGAGCACACATAACCTGTACCTAAGCTCTGCGCTTAAACTTGAAGAAGGGCAATAGGAAGTGGCAACATCCTCTTCGCTAATCTCATCAAGCCATTGACACAGAAGAATAGTTCACATCCCAACACCTCATTGCAAGGGATGACCAAGAATGATCTCTACGATCCAGCTAATACCCCTCATTTATGCAGGATTGACATCGCAGGAGAAGACAAATCTTTCACACCAAAAGCCGCCATCAATGTGGATGACACGGGGAGCAGAATACGTATTGTACAATTCCCCAACCACCCTCATTTTGGGCAAATGATGACACGCAAAGGGAATAGTTCACTCCCCAACGAGCCTCATGGGCGCAAGACACGAGGGGGAATAGTTTCACCATCCCCAATCGCGGCCCTCATGGCAGGGATCGACACCGGGGGAGAAGAATAGGGTCACACCCCAACAGCCTCATGGCCAGGCGGGGATGGACACCCCGGGGAGGAAAGAATTAGTTCAACTATCCGTCCAACATCCTCCCTGGCAAAGGATGACGAATCGGGGTAGAAGAAAATTATCACATCCCAACAAGGCCTCAACTACATGAGGCACAAGGCATGAACACGAGAGAGAGGAATAGTTTCACATCCTCCCCAACATCGGCCTCATTGGCAAGGATGATTACGGAAGTGAAATAATAGTCTCCACATCCCAACAGCCTCATGGCCAAGGATGACATCACCGGGAGCAGAACTCACGTTCACATCCCCAATCGGCCCTGCATGGCATAGGAGACACGGAGATATGAATCGTCTCACCATCCCCAACAGCCTCATGGCAGGGAATGACACGGGAGCAGAATAGTTCACAATCCACCCAAACGGCCCTCAATGGCAAGGATGACACGGGAAGAATAGTTCACTCCAACAGCCTCATGCAGGACGATGACAGGGAGCAGAGAAATTAGTTCCATCCCAAACCAGTCCTCATGGGAGCGGATGACAACGGTGGACAGTAAAGAGTTCACATTCGCCCATACGGCCTCAGAGGTGAAATATAAGACACGGTGAAGCAGAATAGTCACATCCCCAATGCGATGTGCCTCAATGCGATAAGAGATGAGACGGTGGACGAGAGAATATTTCAGCAATATCCCAAGCCAGCCTCATGGCAGGGATGACATCGGAAGCGAGCATAGTTATATTCCGCATCTATGTCCCCTAACAGCCGAGAAACTTCCAAACTATGAATGCCTGATGGGTTACATTAAAAAAAAAAATGGAGAAAACTCATGGAAAAACACATAGATCCGTCTTGCAATCGTGAAAACGCCTAGCTGTCTTATTCATCTGTTCCTTATCTGGGACACAGCTAATTATAGAGGAATAATATGACGGGTTCATTTTTATTTTAGAATATTTCGTGCTTAATTGCCTTAATCGTAAAGAGGACATATATGTTAATATAATATTGATTAGAGTTCAAATATTTGCTGAACTATATACTATCTAAAGTTTGGCGGCGAGAATCGTCTAGTGGCACCAGACCTCTGTTGCCGAGTGTGTTAGACGACATCTAAAAGTGTAAGGAAATGGAGCATGACACAGAATGTTAGCCATCGAGACCAAACAAAAAAAATTAACTGCACTCTGTTTAATTTTGGAATCTCCTTTCACATATAATGTTTGTATGTAATGGTACCATGTTCATAAGGGAGTTGGTTGGAAGAGAGGGGTATTGGAGCCGTCGGGGAGTAATAATGTTTCAAAGGGTTTAGGCCCCAAACCAGTTCTAGGGATTGCCTATTGTGCAGGAGTGCATTTTCAAACGGATTTGCCGGCGAATTTTCATTTTTGGATTCCAGCCCCGCTGGTTGGAGCCACGGTCTCTCTGTTTTTGTCTGTTGCGCCAAAGCCACGGCTGCGCTTCGACGCGTGCTCAAAGAAAATCTATCAACAATGGTCCCCTTCGCATCATCGCTCTACTTCTTTTTATTAAACTGGAATCAGAGAAAGAAACAAACCAGTCATGCCCAGTCATGAAGAAGAAACCAGCCAGCCTCGTATGCACCTGAACCCCCATCTACAATCCCATCTAAGAGGACTTTCATCAGGGGGCACACGGAATGGACATTACCTTTTGTTTGTTTTTATGACAACTGTCCTGTTGATGTCTTTGAATACGGGGTGCAAAAGATCTTTTTCTAATTTTTGACACTATATTGATTCACGATGATTTCATGAAATGTCTGTCATTGT
Organism: Salvelinus sp. IW2-2015; assembly: GCF_002910315.2. Classification (NCBI taxonomy): domain Eukaryota; kingdom Metazoa; phylum Chordata; class Actinopteri; order Salmoniformes; family Salmonidae; genus Salvelinus; species Salvelinus sp. IW2-2015. Next base: position 268,638 of record NW_019942723.1, on the reverse strand, counting down.
TCCATAATAGCAAAATTTATGTTTTTTAATGTTGCTGTGTGAAATATGTGCCAGCTAATAATCCTGTTATGGTTGTCTATTAGGCTTACGATTCATCCTCGTGTTTAAGCGTCCTTAGTGTGGTATTTTGTCTTATATCATAAGTATATCCTAGGCTATACATGACATCTCCACATTCCCACTAATTATTTGCTATTTTTTGTCACGGCTGTTTCACACTAGTTGTCTAATAGCTTTATATTATTGACGACATAGTGAAATGCAGCAACATATTCAATTATGTAATTAGACGTTCTTAATTGTCTATATCAAAATGACACAAGTTTGCTACAGGAGTAGGCCTAAATAAACTTCAATCATGCTATAATATGCAAGTGAAGAATCTATTTAACTAATACTATACTCAATTAGAATTGAAAGTGGTCAAGATGCGTATGATTGCTAAAGTAGTACTATACAGCTATTAGAGTATGAAAGTGTAGATTGCACTGTTACCTATACGAGCGTTATAGTCTAGTTAGATAGTGAAAGTGTAAGATCTACAGTGTTACTGTCACTATATCTATTAGATATGAATGTGTAGAGTAGAGTGCACAAATTCTATCTCATACTACAGTTAGATCGAGTGGTCAGGTAGATCTATGTACTGTCTAGAGTTCAAATTAGATATGAAGTGGTAGAGTTCGGCTATGTTACTATACCAATAATCTATTAGATATGAAAGTGCAGATCTATGTTTACTATAATCTCGATTAGGATATATATGCAAAAGTGCAAGATCTCAGCATGTTACTATATTAGGATAAGCTGCACAGTAGCAGAGTCTGCGTGTGGTATATAGTTAATTAGATATGAAGTGGTAGAGTCGATGTTGACTTTGGTAATCTATATTCATATAGATAATAGGAAGTCAGAATCTGATATACTAAATAATCTATGAGGAATGATAGTAAGATGTTATGGTTTACTTATATCAACTATCGTAAGATGATGAATTGCAAATATTATCATTGCTACTCAGATAGGTCCCATTCTCATTCTATAACATGGAAGTGGAGATCATGACTATGGGTACATACTAGTTAATATGAAGTGCAAGGATGTTCTATGTTAAATATCTAATTTTACATGAAGTGCCAGAGTGCTATGGTTATGTAGGATAATCTATTAGGATATGGAACGTGGCAGACTATGTTACTATATCTATTTACCTGAAGTGCTAGATCTATGTTACTGTCATCTATGTTTGGACATGAAGTGCGATCTAGTTTACTCGATATCGTATTAATTACAGGTAAAGAAAGTGCAGTATGATCTATGTTACTGGTCCTCTGAAAGAGCAGGTGCAAAGCAGGGCATGAACCAAGCAACAGGCCACAGTACAAATATGAAACGAAGACGCAAGTGAGCACGCATGTCTTTACAATTACAGGTTGCTAGAAGTGGCATCAGAATGATTCAGCGAATGGGGTCGAGCTAAATTACTAGGAGGTCCCGGGGCATGGACCTGTAATTGGATGGTGACAGCGGCACAGGACATACAGAAGGGGGTATTGGTATTGTTTAGGGGACACAAGGTGCACTCAAAGCTACGGACGTTAACCAGGGGGAGCCGCCAATATAGGGGTAGATGTTAAGGATGGTGTACAGAATCAACGAAGGAGAAAGGAAAGAACAAAACCCTAAACCTTGTTAATTAAGCTAAGATCTAAGTTATTTCGTGGGAGGAATTTGTATTGTTATTTAATCTTATTAATTCCACGAGCGCGCCCATTGACTCTGTTGAAGGCATTCAATATAGACGCAGTAAATAGGTGTTTCGCTGGCGAGGTACATCTGGTCCAATGGAAAGGGATAGCCAGCCATGAGTAGCTATGGGGAGGATTTCTATTGGACAATGCCGAAACAAATAGAGTAGAAACATGTGGGTCCACATCAAGAAAATGGTGTTTACTATGCCCAAAACAATTGGGAAGCCAATAGGGGAATATAAAATCACCCATGAGGTGTCATCTCTTGTGTTCTCGTGTGCCGGATTGCTCGGGGTGACAGGCACGGGCCAAGTCCTCTGGAGAAAGGATCTGATTCGTCAACAGCGGGCGTTGATCTTCTCGGGCACTATAGCATGAAGCGTATCAAGGACAACACCTGATGTGCATATGGGGATTTGCAAGTGTACATCAAAAGGGCGTTTTGGAGATGCATAAGGCAAGCAGGGAGGGGTTCTCCAACCCTACATAGAGCCTATTAAAAGTAAGAGGGGGATTTTTACCAAAACAAATGATAATAGGTGGATGTGCATAGACGGCAAACATTCTGGGCTTTTTCTGTAAGGACTGGGTAGGAAGTACTCGGTAAAGGGTACTGTACCCTACTCTCATGTCACATGCCTCGACCCTAATAATATTATATAATCGACGCATGCAACTATTTGGAGGAGCGGATGACTTGGGACTTAATGGCATCAACTGCATTGGGGGTGACGGTGCATCAGATACCGAGGGCCTTCTCAGGATATCGGCATGGGGGCCTGACAACGAGGGGGGGAGGCGGAACCCCGCCCAGTATCGTAGATTGATAATGAGATAACTGGGGCAGGACTGAATAGTGTGAGGTTACCGGGCTGGTATCGGCATAAATGAGTTAATACTTAGATATTGGGATTACTGGGCTGATCTTGGGATTACTGCTGGGAGAGGGAGATCGGGATAATTAGAATTGGATAACGCATGGCTGGGAGTAGAATGGATGATGACTTCAGCCTAGGGGGCAGATAGGATTTACGGAGCTGGCATCATTGATTTAGCTGCTAGGGAATTGCTGTAGCTCACTTTGGGCGATTTGATTTACAAGGCTGATGGTCTGATTACTCGGGGGTACGGGATATCGGATATAGCGGGGGCTGGGGGAGGTGGGAGTGAGCTACGTAGTATTGATAACGACTGGGGATATCCGATTGAGTGGGCACGGATATTGGAAAGCCGGGGGGCTGATCATCAAAGGCTTGATAGTATTGATAAGCTACTCCGAGGAGATTGATTACTGCTGAATTCGATTTACTGTGATATGATGTACTACTTGGATATTGGAGGTGCACTCAATAGATCTTGCGTGACTAAAATAACACTAGATATTGATAATAGGCTGGATATTGATTATCCTATCTTGGGGAGGGAATATGGGATTACTCGGCTGGTACTATATTATGATAACTCTGGATATCGCATTTACTTGTTCTATGATTACGTGCTATGATGATTGGAATTACTGCTGATATTGATTTACTGCTGATACTTGGATTTACTGCTGATACGATTACTACTGATATGATCTGCAGTTTGTTGGGTAAAACGAGCCAGCAAGAAAGGCACTTTCACTGTATTTGTGCACGATGACAATAAAACTTGAAACTCCTGTAGCTCTACTGTACTTTACTCGACTGTACTCTGCGCTAGTCTGTAACTCTATCCTGAGAACTTCGTGACTTCGAGTAGGCTGTACTCTACTCGTACTCTGACTCTTAACTGTAAGCTCTACGACTGGACTAAGTAGAATACCTAATATGCATCATTCACTTGTACTCAGTACAGAAGTCTGCGAAAACGCTGTTAGCTGCGTACATCTAGCTGTAACTTTGAGCTCCCTACTGAGTAACTCTAGAGCTGACACCTGCTGTACTGTAAACTTGCTGTACTGTACTGCTACTGTACTCTACTCTAAACTGTAGCTCTGCTGTACTGGTACTGTACTGTCTCTAGTGGTACCTAAATTGGTATGTAGTCTACTGCACTACCGCTGTACTGTACTGTACTCCCTATTGTACTCTATTGTAGCTGTAGTCTACGTAGCTCTACTAACTGTACTCTACTGTACTCTACTTATCTCTGCTGTACTATATTGTTATCTATTGGCACTCAATTGTACTGTTCAATGTACTGCGTACTCACTCTACTCGTAGCTCTACTGTACTCTACTGTAATAACTGATATACCATTGGGCCCCTACCGCCAAAAAAAAAAGCATTAAAGAGAAAACTCTGTACTATCTAGAAGCCTACTGTACTCTATTGCACTCAATTGTAAATCTGTAGTACTACTGGTAACTGGTACTCTACTGTATCTTCTAACTGTACTGTCTACTCTGTGATGTTAACTCTACGTACTCAGAAACTTGTACCTCTGCTGTGCTGTACTGGTAACTCTATTTGTACTATAGTTAATGTACTGTCTAGTCGAGCTGTAACCTACCTGTGATGGTACATCTACAAGCTGAATGTCTAAGCTGTAGGCGGTATGCTTGGATGCTTACTGTACCCTATTCGGGTACTTCTATGTAACTGTAGTTCTACTGTCCACTCTACTGTGATGTACCTACGTCTTACTCTACATGTACTAAGTTTACTGTTGGCTGCTGCTATATCTACATCTGTTACTCTACTGGTAACTGTACCGGATGGACTTGCCTAATACTCTACTGTCTCCAATCTACTGTAAACTCTGGTCACCTTCGTTATGGCTGGTTATTCCGTGATCTTATACTGTACTGGCTGATTGTAACTGTTCTTCACAATAGGTACTCTACCTGTACTTGGTAACTGGTAGCGACCCTAACTAGTAGCTCTCACTCTACTGTACTGTAGCTCTGACTGTACTCTACATGTACTACTATCTCGAGCGACTGTAGCATGTACTAACTAACTGTAACTAAACATTAGCTGCTATGCCGGGGGTACTCTACTCAAGCTAACTCCTCTACTGGTAGTCTACTGGGGTTACCTCGCCACTCTACTCCTGTACCTCTAAAAGTATTGTACTCTACTGTACTTACTCTATCTACTGTAACTATACTGGTATCTAGAGTTTCCTTAACGTGTATCTGCGTATCTGTGACTTGTACCTGGAGGAAGCTACTGCTCTATCTGTACTGTACTCTACTGAAAGTAAAAACAATATCGGGGCCACTTCTATCACGTACCTGTATCTGGGGTATGCTGGGTGCTATTATCTCTAATAATCCTCGCCGGTACTGGTACTCTGCTTCTACCACAACTGTACTCAACTGGTCCTGTAGCTCTGCTCTTACCTCGAAAGTACTTCCTACTCGACTAGTGGTGAAAGAAAAAGGGCACAATCGTGACGTTTGATCTAGTAGTCCACTCAATGCACCACGTAAATCAGTCTTCACACAGATTGGTTCATGCGAGCTGCCAAACACAACTGGTGTCGGGATAATTGCGATGTCCTTCAGTTTAACAACTGCTAGGCACCTAACCCATTGTAAAAGAGTACAAGTGTTCTCTCTTAATGATGCTGATCTATCCACATAGGAAATAACCCGCACACCATTGATCTACTATTGCAAATGGTTGGGAAGGCCGCTCGAGACAATGTCTAAATAAAAGTATCCAAGATTTATACAATCAGACATTGAACCAGGGGGTTACAGAGCCCAATAGAGATGAGAGCACCTATATCATACTCGATTGAAATTGATACCAAGCTTTAATAGAAATCATGAAGGGTGTAACTTATGGTCTATGCAATTATTTAACTAAGCGGATGGATGTTTATATTTCTTGGAATCAAAATCTTTACTTTTCTAGAATTTAATTATCGAAATAACACTGGATTACTGACCACCCGTAACTGTATTTGAGAGACTCGTACAGGTCATTATACCATAAAGGTTTTATTAGACACCGAACCATGAGAAGCGCATGGGACATACAGCTCTGACCACAATAGACCTGTGTGAATTAACCTGATTATAAATAGTATATTGGTCCAAAACGCCACTGTCATGACATATATATTTTAGGACATGTTATGGCATTATGTTTGCGTTTTGTTTCATGGGGGCTGGTTATACCCACACCAATACATAAGGAGTGTCAAAACCGTCACTAAACAACCTACCACGGTGTAGGATTGGGAGGTGATGGAACTAGGTGGTTATAACAACTACATAAGGGGTGTCCAAAAAAGCCCCTCTCAGCGGATAATTGCTCCAACATGGCACCCTAGGGGCAAAAACGAGTGTCGCATTAGCAGGGGCCACAGCCTACATGTCAACCGTTATGGTCCATTCTTATGTCAATGGATTATATTGATTAGCAGTATTTTTATTATTGGGGGACCAATATATAAATTAGTAATTTATGTAAATATAAAACCATACGTAAATTATTGTATTAGAGGGGTACATTAATTATGGGTAATTGGCGAACCCAGCGTGTTATTTGGGGAGGATAACATAGCACACCTACCCCCAGTACTCTCCTTAGCTCGGATACTAGGGATGGAGATGTAGCGGCGAGCAGGAGGTTCAATGGAAAGCAAAGGCACCAGACAGGCATTTTAATGAATCATTGGCCACTGGGTTCAGCAGCACGGTTATTGGCAACCACCTCTCCTCTGAGAAGGAGAAGTTATCACTGTTCACTGAACGGCGACAACCGCTTTCTTATACTGTCCTTATTTTAGGGGGATTTGCCCTCGTGCTTCACCGGTGAGAATTGTTGTGTATTGGGCATTTGATCATACAGTAATTTAGTTAGAGAAAAAACTCAAGCATAAAGAAGCCAAGGAGGAGGTACGGAATACAACAGCGGTTGGGTCCGTGGGGCTTGCTGGTGAGAAAGAAAATGTGCTGAATACTGAGGTTGCGGATAAATAAGTCCCTTAGGGCGCAGACGGCTGGCCCTTATAAATTTTATCGAAGCAACGCTACATAAAATAGGGGAGCTGCCGGAAGAGAAGGCAATTAAAATTAAAGTAATTATGGCCTCAGCTCGGAGTCTGCTAAACTGATGATTTTACCCCTGAGATGAGATAGGATACTCTGTCTCTGGGCTGGTTCTAGCTGGTCTGCCCAGGTTCTGCTCGTTTCCTTTAGTCTCCTTTAATCTCCCTGGTCTCCTTTAGTCCCTCCTCTAGATCTCCTCGTAAGTCTCCTCTATTCTCCTCGTGGTCTTGGTCTCCTCTGGTCTTCTGTCTCCCAGTCTCCCCTGGTCTTTCTTGCTGATCCCCCCTCCTCTAATCTCCTCTAGTCTCCGGTCTAGTTACCTATAGTTTCTCTAGTTCCTCTAGTACTCCCCTGGTTTTTCTCTAGTCTCCTTTAGTCTCCCCTGGTCTCCTCTATTCTCCTTTAGTTTTCCCCTGGTTTCTCTCTAAGTGCCCCGCTGGTCTTACCTTCAATGTTGAATCATAATCCTCTAGTCTGGTCTCCGCTAGTCTCTAATGTAGTCCCTATCGTCACTACTGGTCTCTACTCCTTAGGCACTTGGACAGTCGTCCACACGTAAACTTATCAAGCGCTAATTAAGCCATAATTATTGTACCTCAGCTCAAAGAGGTCTGACATGCCTTAGGTAAACATACTACTGCTTGCCGGAGACCAGAGATTGAAATGGATACTAGATCCTTGGTCAGCCAACTGCTTCTCTTGGCCTAACGACGGTCCAATGCTAACTCTCAAATATTAAGACAGGTTAACCTAGGCGCAGGAGACCTTATAGGTCAGAAAAATTGCTCCAGAAGACAAGCCAGAACGGACGTGCACTATCAGATGAGATGATTATATAGGACCTCCCCATTTCAAAACCAATTTCTCCCTACCTGAACAGCCCCCCTGTGGGGTTGACTGCACGGCCCTGCACTGTTTTGTTGTTCCTATTGGTTTTAGATCCACTTAATGGTCATGAGGTCCGATGCAGCCCCAGATGTCAACAACAATGATATACTGTAATGTCTAGTGGTCCACAACAACTGCGCTAAGCAATGAGGCAAGCATCTATCCATGATTTAGTGGCTACTTAGCCACGTGATACGGTCTCATGGATGCTCTTGCTGGTGGTTTTTATTGAATAGTTTGTGACCAGTAAGAGAATGCTTCGATGATTAATATATAGTCTATGTGGGGGCAGACATAAGGTGCTTGATAGGATTTTAAATGTACAAGGAGTATAGAGATATAGTGAAATAAAGTTAGAATAGAAAAAAAATGAAAAGAATAAAAAATAAAAAATAACAAAGACATTTATTGAAATAAAAGAAAACAATTTTTTTTAATAAATAAAGAATAAAAGGAGATAAGTTAAAAGAGAATAAAAAAAAAAAAAAAAAAAAAAATATATATATAACAGGAGAATTCGACTGAGGTACAAGGAGTAATCCAGTAATGAATACAAATGGGGCAAGAGGAGCGGGGTTGCATTAATCATAGTAGGGATTGGGTATAATAGTTGACCAATGAAATAGAAAGATAATTCATTATTTGTTTGTTTTTCTCATGTATTTGTTTGGTTCATGCATCTCATTTTTTCATTAACTTCATGCTATTGTGGATAGGACGCATATTTGTGAGAGCCACCCCTGTTCCCAATCAACCTTCCTATGGTCTTTTTCGTACGCGTCCCTGTATTTATGACAGCTGGACTGCTGTTGTGGAGGGGAGCATGGAATGGTAGAGAGTCCGTGAACAGAGTGGGGGTAAATCAGATCTGGAGGGTGTCCACTGGAGGCTGGAGAGAGTGTGTGGTGTGTGGTGGTGAGAGGAAGGGGGAGGGTTCTGTTTTACCTCTAAACTGGGGTTTCGCAACCTTTTTCACTCCAGGCCCCCTTGCGGCGTTGGGGAACATCCGGCGCCCCCCCCCCCCACCCACCCCTGCGTGGCAACAGTGCACACAATCTATTTTCAATGGGCACAAGTACTGTTCATGGGACACAAAGAACTGTTTCACGATCCCTGCTTGTTGTGGTGGGAGAGAATTTTGCGCAAGGTTTATAACGTATTTTCCTGAATTCTACCCATTCTGTCATGGGTGCAGAGAAACATTTTGTCGTTTTAAAGCCTTCCGATTTTCTTGAAATTCTATACTTTTGCCAAGTCTAATGTGTATTCATGAGTGCTCGAACATTGCAATACAGATCTAGGGGCTACAATAACCTGCTTAATAAACGTTAGTGGCAATGGCTTAATTGACTGGGACATTTCTCACCATAATAAATAGCTCTCTAAGGTATGCATGACAAGCATTTTTGAAAACTGATGAGGCAAGCAACCCATTTCGAAATTGTACCTTGGTGCATTCTACTACACACAACTTTCAACGAGTAACGTTGAAAGCCGGGCTGAGTTGCTTTAAAAAAAATCCTGACCGCCCACATTATGAGCAACCACTGCTCTAAAACAAACATCTGGCAGCCAATACACAGAGCATCACAAGCGAGCTCCCAGAACAGAGGCAAGTCGGGAGATAAAAAGTCTATGAGCACCAGCGAGGAGAGGATTCTGTAGGGCTTTTTCATTGACTCGGGCCATCTCTCACCGAAACTGTGTCAGTGGAACGGTGGATTCCCAGACAAGACTACAAATTGCACACAATGTGCAGGCAATGCCAAACACAAGCGCACAACACCGAAGAGACACACAAACGGTTGACATTATACACATCAGAAAATTTGATGCCATTTTCATTTTGGGGCCAATTTTTCTCCTGGTTTGTGAGCCTGCTGGAGTTTCTCTGTGGTTTCATTTTTTCACATTAGGGACCTCTGGCCCTTTTGAAATTATTCCATTTAGATTAGTCCCTAAGGAAAGGTATACACTTCATCATCCACGCTCCCTGTTTAGATTGGAGACTTCAATTGGTAATCACATGTGTTTTCTTGAGCTGAATAACCCCGTCCTTCTGTTCACATCACAACAACGTGAATGATTTTCCCCCTGTCGCAACGCACACAAGCACCACACAATGTGAACTCGATTGCTCTCTTTCACACACACACACACACACACACACACACACACACACCACACAACACCCACACACACCACACACACACACACACACACACACACACACACACACACACACCACACACAACACACACACACACACACCACACCACACCACACACCAGTATTGCAACGCACACACACACACACCCCACCTTTAGAGGGTAGCTTTGATACTTGATAGGCCTGCACTTCATCATTGCTCAAAGCTTTAATCACCAAGGATTTTATTTGTATGTGTCATCAATGTTCCATTGATTGATAGCCTGTGTCCAGTGGTCGCAGGAAATGACTTTTAGCCAGATAAGCCCGTAATTAATGACCAATATATTTTTTTCATTTTATGCTGACAGTCTGCAAACTAAGAACAGGTAGGCATATATTTGGGTTAATGTGGCGCCATTCCTTAAAAATAAACGACCATACTTCTGGGAGTGAATCTGTCTGTTAGTGTAAGCTGGTCTTGACTTAATTCACTCACTAAGTTCCACATTTTCCATCTGCTCCCAATGGCAACCTTAATTCCGTATATAGTGTGTTACTGTTTGACCAGTAGTCATAGGGGCTTCCTAGTCAAAAGTTGTTTTACTATGGTAGGGAATAGGAAATGCCATTGGGGATGATACCTTCAGACCCCTATGACGTGGCATAGGTCTAATGTTGGAGATGAATGCTAATATAAAAAACATATAGTGCTATTTAAGCAACTTTGCTTTTATCAAAGTGACATTACAGTCATGCATGCATACTTTTAACATATGGGTGGCAAGCACCAATGGCTCTACCAGCTTGAGCATACAGGAACCACCCGGCTGATTAGACAGGACGCACAGGCCTGTGTCTTGACTTGGCCACCGCACTGTAAAACGCAGGATAGTTCTGGCTTTACTCATCTTTTGAGTAAACGCGAGTTACGTAAAAAAAACATAAGTTAAGAAGCTTAAATAGCTTAAGTGAGCAGTAACTACCGTCATATGAGCTAGTATACAATGCATTTTTTTTTGTAACGTATCCTTATACTTTAAAGGCCCCCCACAAACCACGCCCTCCAATAATTTCCAGTGTGCCTAGCCTTCTCCAGTTTGAATTGTTAGAGTTACCACCCATGACGCGTATTTTGTTAGTGAACCAGAGAGATAGTTGTTTCTTTCAGTCTCCTTTGGCCTTCAACGACACAGTGATTTTCCTATGTCTAAATTATCATTAATTGAACCAATACATTACAGCTTTACATGACCAACAGTAATGTGGAAGCACGCTGCTTCAATTGGCAACGTCTCCTTACAAAATCATGGGCATTAATCATGGAGTTGGTCCGCCCTTTTTTTTTTAATAACAGCCTCGCACTCTTCTGGGAAGGCTTTCTCCACTAGATGTTGGCAACATTGCTGCGGGGACTTGCCTTCCATTAGCAGCCACAAGAGTATTAGTGAGGCCAGCACTGATGTTGGGCCGATACATCCTGACCGCGAGTCGGATCGTTCCAATTCATACCAAAGGTGTTCCGAGTGGGGTTGAAAGGTCAGGGCTGTGCTGTGTACGGCCAGTCCAAGTTCTTCCACACTGATCTCTACAACGCATTTTTCATCGGACATCGCTTTGTGCCCGGCGGCATTAACCATGCTGAAAGCAGGACACAGGGCCTTTACCCAAACTGGTCACTGGCCAGCCCCACTGAGTTGGAAGCACAGAATCGTTCTAGAATGTCATTGTATGCTGTAGACGTTAAGATTTCCCTTCACTGGACTAGGGGCGCTAGCGCGAACCATGAAAAACAGCCCAGACCATGTATTTCCTCTCTATCAATCATTAAAGCGTTGGCACTATGCATTGGGGCAGGTGGCGTTCGTCACTGGCAACCGCCAAACCCCAGATTTGTACGTGGATTTGCCATAATGGCTGAAGCGTGATTCATTGCTCAGGAGAACGCATATTCCTTTACTGCCAGAGTCCAATGGCGGCGAGACCTTTACACTCAGCCAATGTTTTGCCATTGTGCATGGTGATCTTTAGGCTTTGTGTGCGGCTGCCTCTGTCCAACGGGAAACTCCATTTCATTAAGGTTCCCGGCGAACAGTTTTTGGTGCTGACCGTTGCCTTCCAGAGCGCAGTTTGGAACTCATTAGTGAATTTTTGCAAGCCGGGACCAGACTATTTCTATCTTTCAGCACTTCGGCGGTCCCGTTGTGAGATTCGTGTTGGCCTGAATTCGCGGCTGTTTGTTTTGCCTCCTAGACCTTTCCAATGTTCACAGTAAACAGCACTTACAGTTTATTGGTGTAATCGCTACTAGCAGGGCAGAAATTTGACAAACTTCCTTGTTGGATGAAAGGTGGCATCCTAAGACGGTGGCCCAGTTCGATAGTCACTGGAGCCTCTTAGTAAGGCATTCTAGCTGTCCAATGTTAGTTCTGTGGACGATTGCGATGGCTGTGTGTTCAATTTTATAACACCTTGTCAGCAACGTGGCTGCATTGCCGAATCAACAAATTTTAAGGGGTGTCCACATACTTTTGTACATAGTGTAACGTTGGTAAGGCCGTAGCATGTTCACAGGCCCACCATCAATTCTGGCAACTTTACCGCATTCTTCTTCGCAGTAATGTTCCAACCAGGATTTCCACGAAAACTCAGGATTTATTAGCGCAGAATGTTTTAACGCCTAACTATAGATCACATTATGGCTGGTTGGCAAAGTGTAATTTTCCTATTGGAATATCACACAAGCAATAGTCTAGCCAACAGTTAACATTTCTATTCTCCAACAACCTGCCATTCATAATGGACTGCCAAGGATTAAGAACAGTGGGAGGAAACTATTAAACTGGAACAACAGCATTTCGAGTAAACGGGTGCAAAAATTCCAATAATTCGGTTTAGTTTACACAAATATGTGTATCTTTGGTTAGCATCAACATTGAATCAATCACTCAATGTACGTAGCCTGGCAAAACAGCAGATATTAAAAAGTATTCCCACAGTAGACGCATGCTGGGAAAAGTTCAATTTTATTATATTTTTAAACAATGTACTTGGTGTGACCTTCTCAGTAATCACATTAACAATTTAAGTAATAATTACATTTCAGTATTTGAGTTAAAAATGCCTTTACTGGGTTTACAGTGTGGCCTATAGAGGGGAAATCCCCAGTTTAAATCATATAGGGAGGAGACACAGACTGAATCCCAAATTGCACCGTATTCAATATAGTGCACTATTTTGACCAGAGTCCTATAGGGCTCTGGTCAAAAGTAGTGCACTATATATTACACTTAAACATTAAGGACAACCTGTTCCTTTCCATGACAGGCTGACAGTAAATCCAGTGAAAGCCATGATCCTTATTGTTGTCACTTGTTAAATCCATTTCAAATCAGTGTAGATGGAGGGGAGGAGACAGGTTAAAGAAGCCTTGAGACAATTGAGACATGGATTTGTGTGCGTGTGCCATTCAGAGGGTGAATGGGCAAGACAAAATTTTAAGTGTCTTTGAATGGGTATGGTAGTAGGTGCCAGGCGCCGCACGGTTTGTGTCAAGAACTGCAACCCTGCTGGGTTTTTCATGCTCAACAGTTTCCGTGTGTGTATCAAGAATGTTTTACCACCCCGAAGTACATCCAGCCATTCGGAGTCAACACA
>NW_019942723.1:250922-255176 GCF_002910315.2 Salvelinus sp. IW2-2015 | reverse complement strand
CGCTGCTTGGTCTGGGGCTGTGTGGTGATGAATCCTTTATGCTCGGCTGCTCTGGTCTAGGGGCTGTGTGGTGTATGAATCCTTTATGCTCGGCTGCTCTAGTCTAGGGGCTGTTGGTGATGAATCCTTTATGCTCGGCTGCTCTGGTCTAGGGGCTGTGTGGTGATGAATCCTTTATGCTCGGCTGCTCTAGTCTAGGGGCTGTTGTGGTGATGAATCCTTTATTGCTCGGCTGCTCTGGTCTAGGGGCTGTGTGGGTGTGAATCCTTTATGCTCGGCTGCTCTGTCTAGGGGCTGTGTGGTGATGAATCCTTTTATGCTCGGCTGCTCTGGTCTAGGGGCTGTGTGGTGATGATCCTTTATGCTCGGCTGCTCTGGTCTAGGGGCTGTTGGTGATGATAATCCTTTATGCTCGGCTGCTCTGGTCTGGGGCTGTGATGCGTGTGATGTCTTGTGGGAGGGGATACACTGAGGATCGATAGACATCATAAATTCTCCAGTCTCGTGATGCGTATTGATTTAGTGTTCAGGGCCTGGTATCAGCTTCCAGGGCATGACCACCAGGACTACGTCCCACCATGGCACCCTATTCCCTTTAAAGTGCAGTAACATTTGACCAGGGCCGATAGGGTTCTGGTCAAAAGAAGTGCACTATATAGGGAATAGGGTGCCATTTTGGAGACAACCCTACTCCCTACTCCTCATTCTTATGGCGTTGATATCCCATGGAAAAAAGAGTTACCCAGCCATCCATACCACTATCTCCATCTCTCTCTATCTCCTGTCATGTCAGAGCAACCCAGCTGAACTCTGAGGGAAATGAGTCAGTCATGCCGCTTGTTTGTGAAATCTGAAATATCACCTCTCATCTAGTTCATAGTGACACAGTCAGGGAGGGAGATATTCTCCAAATGGTCATTTAAATCTCGCCACCCACCAGTGTGTCTAGAGCTAACAACCAGACATTAAAATGGTTTTTCCTAGAAACTCTCTGTTTCTATCTTCCCTCTTATCTCTTTATTTATAATTTACTTCCTACTTCCATCCTTCTCTCTTTCCTTCCTCGCCCTCATTCCTCTCCCTCCTGCTGTGCATCAATCATCTGGTCCGCGGTGTGCAGGAGCACGGTTGAATGGGGCCCTTTGAAGAGGAGGATGAAACAGGAAGACGATTACAGCGATGCATAGGTGAGGTTAGGTGTGTGTGTGTTGCAAATAGTCTCACAGTTTCACGTCGGAATTAGACGTTCATCCATGTTTCTATTCGTTTAAACGTCAAATTCTAAGTGTTTAGCATTGCCTCTGAAATCTTAAGGTTAGGCATTAGCTCCGAATGTTTATTTTTTTTAAACATTTTATTTCACCTTTATTTAACCAGGTAAGCTAGTTGAGAACATGTTCTATTTACAATGCGACCTGGCCAAGATAAAGCAAAGCAGTGCTCACAAAAAAACAACATAAAGTTACACATGGAATTAACAAGCGTACAGTCAATAACACAATAGAAAAAAAAGAAAGTCTATATACAGTGTGTGCAAAAGGTGTGAGGAGGTAAGGCAATAAATAGGCCATAGCAGCGAAGTATTACAATTTACAAATTAACACTGGGAGTGATAGATGAGCAGATGGTGATGTGCAAGTAGAAATACTGTGTTGCAAAAGAGCAGAAAGTAAATAAAACAATATGGGGATGAGGTAGGTAGATTGGGTGGGCTATTTACAGATGGGCTATGTACAGCTGCAGCGATCGGTTAGCTGCTCAGATAGCTGATGTTTAAAGTTAGTGAGGGAAATAAAGTCTCCAGCTCTCAGCATTTTTGCAATTCGTTCCAGTCATTGGAGCAAGAGAACTGGAAGGAAAGGCGGCCAAAGGACGGGTTGGCTTTGGGAAAGACCAAGTGAGATATACCTGCTGGAGCGCATGCTACGGGTGGGTGTTGTTATCGTGACCATGAGCTGAGATAAGGCGGAGCTTTACCTAGCATAGACTTATAGATGACCTGGAGCCAGTGGGTCTGGCGACGAATATGTAGCGAAGGCCAAGCCGACTAGAGCATACAGGTCGCAGTGGTGGATGGTATAAAGGCTTTGGTGACAAAACGGATGGCACTGTGATAGACTGCATCCAGTTTTCTGAGTAGAGTATTGGAAGCTATTTTGTAAATGACATAGCCGAAGTCAAGGATCGGTAGGATAGTCAGTTTTACGAGGGTATGTTTGGCGGCGTAGGTGAGGGAGGCTTTGTTGCGAATAGGAAGCCGATTCTAGATTTAATTTTGGATTGGAGATGTTTAATATGAGTCTGGAAGGAGAGTTTACAGCTCTAGCCAGACACCTAGGTATTTGTAGTTGTCCACATATTCTAAGTCAGAAACCGTCCAGAGTAGTGATGCTAGTCGGCTTCTAGGGGCTGTGTGGTGATGAATCCTTTATGCTCGGCTGCTCTGGTCTAGGGGCTGTGTGGTGATGAATCCTTTATGCTCGGCTGCTCTGGTCTGGGGCTGTGTGCAGTGTGATGTCTGTGGGAGGGGGATACACTGAGGATCGATAGACATCATAAATTCTCCAGTCCTCGTGATGCGTATTGATTTAGTGTTCAGGGCCTGGTATCAGCTCCAGGGCATGACCACCAGGACTACGTCCCACATGGCACCCTATTCCCTTTAAAGTGCASTACATTTGACCAGGGCCGATAGGGTTCTGGTCAAAAGAAGTGCACTATATAGGGAATAGGGTGCCATTTTGGAGACAACCCTACTCCCTCACTCCTCATCTTATGGCGTTGATATCCCATGGAAAAAAGAGTTACCCAGCCATCCATACCACTATCTCCATCTCTCTCTATCTCCTGTCATGTCAGAGCAACCCAGCTGAACTCTGAGGGAAATGAGTCAGTCATGCCGCTTGTTTGTGAAATCTGAAATATCACCTCTCATCTAGTTCATAGTGACACAGTCAGGGAGGGAAGATATTCTCAAATGGTCATTTAAATCTCGCCACCCACCAGTGGTCTAGAGCTAACAACCAGACATTAAAATGGTTTTCCTAGAAACTCTCTGTTTCTATCTTCCCTCTTATCTCTTTATTTATAATTTACTTCCTACTTCCATCCTTCTCTCTTTCCTTCCTCGCCCTCATTCCTCTCCCTCCTGCTGTGCATCAATCATCTGGTCCGCGGTGTGCAGGAGCACGGTGTGAATGGGGCCCTTTGAAGAGGAGGATGAAACAGGAAGACGATTACAGCGATGCATAGGTGAGGTTAGGTGTGTGTGTGTTGCAAATAGCTCTCACAGTTTCACGTCGGAATTAGACGTTCATCCATGTTTCTTAAACATCAAATTTCAAAGTTTTTGCAAACGTCAAATTTCTAAGTGTTTAAGGCATTGCCTCTGAAATCTTAAGGTTAGGCATTAGCTCCGAATGTTTTTTTACATTTTATTTCACCTTTATTTAACCAGGTAAGCTAGTTGAGAACAAGTTCTAATTTACAATTGCGACCTGGCCAAGATAAAGCAAAGCAGTGCGACAAAAACAACAACATAAAGTTACACATGGAATTAACAAGCGTACAGTCAATAACACAATAGAAAAAAAAGAAAGTCTATATACAGTGTGTGCAAAAGGCTAAGTATATATCCGTGGTGTGCAAAAGGCTGAGGAGGTAGGCATAAATAGGCCATAGCAGCGAAGTAATTACAATTTAACAAATTAACACTGGAGTGATGATGAGCAGATGGTGATGTGCGTAGAAATACAGGTGTGCAAAAGAGCAGAAAAGTAAATAAAAACAATATGGGGATGAGGTAGGTAGATTGGGTGGGCTCTTTACAGATGGGCTATGTACAGCTGAAGCGATCGGTTAGCTGCTCAGATAGCTGATGTTTAAAGTGTGAGGGAAATATAAGTCCTCCAGCTCTCAGCAATTTTTGCAATTCGTTCCAGTCATTGGAGCAGAGAACTGGAAGGAGGCGGCCAAAGGAGGGTTGGCTTTGGGAAGAGCAAGTGAGATATACCTGCTGGAGCGCATGCTACGGGTGGGTGTTGTTATCGTGGCAGTGAGCTGAGATAAGGCGGAGCTTTAACCTAGCATAGACTTATAGATGACCTGGAGCCAGTGGGTCTGGACGACTAGTAGCGAGGGCCAGCCGACTAGAGCATACAGGTCGCAGTGGTGGATGGTATAAGGGGCTTTGGTGACAAAACGGATGGCACTGTGATAGACTGCATCCAGTTTTCTGAGTAGAGTATTGGAGTT
>NW_019942723.1:241101-246638 GCF_002910315.2 Salvelinus sp. IW2-2015 | reverse complement strand
TGTGAGGAGTAAGGCAATAAATAGGCCATAGCAGCGAAGTATTACAATTTACAAATTAACACTGGGAGTGAGTAGATGAGCAGATGGTGATGTGCAAGTAGAAATACGGTTGCAAAAGAGCAGAAAAGTAAATAAAAACAATATGGGGATGAGGTAGGTAGATTGGGTGGGCTTTTACAGATGGGCTATGTACAGCTGCAGCGATCGGTTAGCTGCTCAGATAGCTGATGTTTAAAGTTAGTGAGGGAAATAAAGTCTCCAGCTCTCAGCATTTTTGCAATTCGTTCCAGTATTGGAGCAGAGAACTGGAAGGAAAGGCGGCCAAAGGACGGGTTGGCTTTGGGAAAGACCAGTGAGATATACCTGCTGGAGCGCATGCTACGGGTGGGTGTTGTTATCGTGACCAGTGAGCTGAGATAAGGCGGAGCTTTACCTAGCATAGACTTATAGATGACCTGGAGCCAGTGGGTCTGGCGACGAATATGTAGCGAGGCAAGCCGACTAGAGCATACAGGTCGCAGTGGTGGATGGTATAAAGGGCTTTGGTGACAAAACGGATGGCACTGTGATAGACTGCATCCAGTTTTCTGAGTAGAGTATTGGAAGCTATTTTTGAAATGACATAGCCGAAGTCAAGGATCGGTAGGATAGTCAGTTTTACGAGGGTATGTTTGGCGGCGTAGGTGAGGGAGGCTTTGTTGCGAATAGGAAGCCGATTCTAGATTTAATTTTGGATTGGAGATGTTTAATATGAGTCTGGAAGGAGAGTTTACAGCTCTAGCCAGACACCTAGGTATTTGTAGTTGTCCACATATTCTAAGTCAGAAACCGTCCAGAGTAGTGATGCTAGTCGGCTATTTTGTAAATGACATAGCCGAAGTCAAGGATCGGTAGGATAGTCAGTTTTACGAGGGTATGTTTGGCGGCGTAGGTGAGGGAGGCTTTGTTGCGAAATAGGAAGCCGATTCTAGATTTAATTTTGGATTGGAGATGTTTAATATGAGTCTGGAAGGAGAGTTTACAGTCTAGCCAGACACCTAGGTATTTGTAGTTGTCCACATATTCTAAGTCAGAACCGTCCAGAGTAGTGATGCTAGTCGGGCGGGCGGGTGCGGGCAGTTAAGGTAAGGGTAAAGGTTTGGGATAGGCTTAAAACAAACATTTTAAAAACAACTTTCTATTGCTGGATTCGAACTTACAACCTTTGGAATCAGAATGTTTACGCCCCTTCTCCATCCCCTTCCACAACGCCCCTAGTGACTGGTTTCCACGTCTTCTCCCGACGTCCTCAGACAAAGACGTCGAAGACTAACTTGTATCACGGGTGACCTGGCTGATGTGTTGWGAGGGGGAGACAGATCTGCAGAGATCCGCTGGCCAGGGGCAAGTTAAGACAGATCTGCCACAGTTGGAGGAGACCCGTGAAGGTGACCGGCGTTGCCCTCCACGCCCTGGTGATGAGAGAATACTCCAGAAAGTCCGGAGACGGTCCTCAGCAGAGAGGGTGGGAAAAGACAGCAAGACAGCACCCTCAACTGAAAAGGGAAAGAGAGAGCATAAGAGGGAAATMGAATGGATTAGTTTACAAGAGGAGGGAAATCATATTAGAATGTAAGGATTTTTATCACAAAGGGTTACATCCAGTTAAAATAATTAATGTGTGTCACTGTTTTGAAGTTCTTTAGTTGGTATCGGAGTTTGGAGGTGGCTCTAAGCGTACTGCAGGCCTGATATATATTCTCATATTTATATTAGCTTACAGGGAAATCTAACTCAACTGACTTGTCATTCACCTCATAGTAAATGACCTCTGTTTAGGTGAAATACATTTTGAAGACTGAGGAAATATRAAAAGAATGCACGAATGCTAATGACATTAAAATGTATTGCTATATATTTATTACTWTTCCTCAACATTCTCCATTGCATAATACTCATAAAATTCCCCTTGAACTGATGTTTATATTTCATACACAATGACTTGTTGACATTCATTCTATTATATTCCTTTTTTATTTTTTACTGCTCGATTCTGTCATCTCCTCTCTGCTGTGTCGTGGGCTCTTCATTTCTCTGCTGTCACAGAGACCCCTGTGAAGTAGGGGCGGTGTGTGTGTGTGTTGGGAATGAAGACAGGGTGAAGTAGCCAGGCCATGCGTCTCCCGAGCCCAGCCATAGCCACTCCAGCCCAGGATGAAGACAGGGTGTCAGCTCTCTGCTCTCTAGACCTCTGTAGACCTCCCTCCACACCAACATCAATTAGTCTGATAAAGTGGAGCAGCCTTGTCTCGCTCCTGGCCTCTGAGTCGTCTTCACTCCCATTTCCCGCAGGCCCCGTCACCTCTAGTGCCACCTCTGTAATTTAAACTGTGGGGAGAGAAAGCGAAGGGCACNGGGGGGTGAGAGAAACACACAAAGGGAGAGTTGGCCCTCCATGGTTGTGAGGTCTTGGGTCCACTCACCAACCAGGAATTCACAAAATAGAACAAACATCAAATTGAGACTGCATGCAGAATTTTGAAAAAACATCCTCCGTAAAACACCAAATGATGCATACAGAGCAGAATRAGYACAATTCCCACAGAYCCCCAGGACAGCAACACAACTAGACCCAATCAAATCATGAGAAAACAAAAAGACAATTACTTTGGAAATATATTTTTTTAAATGCCTGAACTYGAATGTTATTGGCCTTAAACAGAGAATACACAGTAGCAGAATACCTGACCACTGTGATTCAAAATAAAGAAAAGCTTTGACTATGTACAGACTCAGTGAGCATGGCCTTGCTATTGAGAGAGGGCGCCATCGGCAGACCTGGCTCTAAAGAGAAGACAGCCTATGTGCACACTGCRCACAAAACGAGGTGGAAACCGAGCTGCACTTCCTCCTGCCAAATGTAGAACCATATTAGAGACACGRATTTRCCTTAGATTACACAGACCCACAAAGAATTTGAAAACAAATCCAATATTGATAAACTCCCATATCTTTTAGGTGAAATACCACTATGCCACCACAGCAGCAAGAAAAAGGGCAACCAGCAGTGAAGAAAGAACACCATTGTAAATACAACCCATATTTATGTTTATTTATTTTCCCTTTCATACTTCAACTATTTGCACATTGTTACAACACTGTACATAGCCAATAATATAACATTTCAAATGTCTAAATTGTTTAAAAACTTTTGTGAGTGTAATGTTTACTGTTGTAAAATGGTTAAAAATATTAATGACCCTGTTTAGGGTTTTTTGTTGTGTTGGTTTTTTTGTGATTTTTTGTGTGTTGATTGAAAAAATACATTTTGAAGACTGAGAAGTTATTAAAAGAATGCACGAATGCTTAATGACATTAAAATGTATTGCTATATATTATACTTTTCTCCTCAACATTCTCCATTGATAATACTCATAAAATTCCCTTGAACTGATGTTTAATATTCATACACAATGACTTGTTGACATTCATTCTATTATATTCCTTTTTTTTATTTTTTACTGCTCGATTCTGTCATCTCCTCTCTGCTGTGTCGTGGGCTCTTCATTTCTCTGCTGTCACAGAGACCCCTGTGAAGTAGGGGCGTGTGTGTGTGTTGGGAATGAAGACAGGTGAAGTAGCCGGCCATGGGCGTCTCCCGAGCCCAGCGCATAGCCACTCCAGCCCAGGATGAAGACAGGTGTCAGCTCTCTGCTCTCTAGACCTCTGTAGACCTCCTCCACACCAACATCAATTAGTCTGATAAAGTGGAGCAGCCTTGTCTCGCTCCTGGCCTCTGAGTCGTCTTCACTCCATTTCCCGCAGGCCCCGTCACCTCTAGTGCCACCTCTGTATTTATACTGGGGGAGAAAGAGAAGGGCACGTGGTGGGTGGGTGGGTGGTGGTGGGGGGGGGGGGGGAGAAACACACAAAGGGGAGAGTTGGCCCTCCATGGTTGTGAGGTCTTGGTCCACTCACCAACCAGGAATTCACAAAATAGAACAAACATCAAATTGAGACTGCATGCAGAATTTTGAAAAACATCCTCCGTAACACCAAATGATGCATACAAGCAGCAGAATAGAACAATTCCCACGACAGAACCCACAGACACAGACACACAACTAGACCCAATCAAATCATGAGAAACAAAAAGACAATTACTTTGGAAATATATATTTTTTAAATGCCTGAACTGAATGTTATTGGCCTTAAACAGAGAATACACAGTAGCAGAATACCTGACCACTGTGATTCAAAATAAAAGAAAAGCTTTGCACTATGTAAGACTCAGTGAGCATTGGCCTTGCTATTGAGAGGGCGCCATCGGCAGACCTGGCTCTAAGAGAGAAGACAGCTATGTGCACACTGCCACAAAACGAGGTGGAAACCGAGCTGCACTTCCTCCTGCCAAATGTAGAACCATATTAGAACACGATTTTTCCTTAGATTACACAGACCCACAAAGAATTTGAAAACAAATCCAATATTGATAAACTCCATATCTTTTAGGTGAAATACCACTATGCCACCCACAGCAGCAAGAAAAGCAACAGCAGTGAAGAAGAACACCATTGAAATACAACCCATATTTATTTTATTTATTTTCCCTTTCATACTTCAACTATTTGCACATTGTTACACACACTGTACATAGCCAATAAATAACATTTCAAATGTCTAAATTGTTTAAAACTTTTGTGAGTGTAATGTTTACTGTTTAATTCTGATTGTTTATTTCCCTTTTTGTTTATTGTCTATTCTACTTGCTTTGGAAATGTAAACACGTTTCCCATGCCAATAAAGCCCATTGAATTGAGAGAGAGAAATGGAGAAAGAAAGAAAGAAAGAAAGAAAAGAAGAAAAGAGAAAGAGGGAAAGGGGCGAGAGAGAGATACTGAGGGAGAGGGAGACGAGAGAGAGGTTAAAGAGAAAGAGAGAAGAAAGAGAATTCCCTAGATCTATGTATGACAATGGTCTGTCATGTCTGTGACTCAAGTTCCTCGTTTGGCTATGGAGTTTGTTCTTGTCCCGGCCTGTTAGATAATGTCTGCTCTATTTTCAAGGTGAAACAACCGCTCCTGGATGAAAGATAGCGCTGGTATATGCATTAGAAACTCATCTCTCCCCTTAGGAGTCAGAGGAGACAGAGGAGAGACATTCTTCTTCACCACCTCTTTTTTATCTTCTTATATCAGGAAAAAAAGGACTGTAGCTGTGCACGTCATCACATGGCCCGGTTCCAATCCCCAGTGAACTGTGTCTTTCAGGTGCTTTCTACACCCACCAGTTAAAGCAGTCAGGAGTGGGACAAACGTTATACAAAATCCTTGAGAGAGTTTAAAAGGAATGTTCACTTTTTTGTTTCATATATCAATTTCCAGTTTTTTTTTTTTTGTGTTTAATCGAATTGTTTTTGAGGTCTTGACTGGTTAGTAAATCTAAAAATAATCTAAAACTTCACAAAGTGAACATCCTTTTAATGTATGCGGGTCTTTGGTATCCTCTAGTCAGAAAGTAGAGAAAAACGATTGTCAACAGAGATACCACTCATATCA
>NW_019942723.1:229199-241076 GCF_002910315.2 Salvelinus sp. IW2-2015 | reverse complement strand
GGATTCGATTGTTTATTTCCCTTTTTGTTTATTGTCTATTCTACTTGCTTTGGAAATGTAAACACGTTTCCCATGCCAATAAAGCCATTGAATTGAGAGAGAGAAAATGGAGAAAGAAAGAAAGAAGAAAGAAAGAAAGAAAGAGGGAAGAGGAAAGAGGGAAAGGGAGCGAGAGAGAGATACTGAGGGAGAGGGAGAACGAGAGAGAGGTTAAGAGAAAGAGAGAAGAGAGAGAATTCCCTAGATCTATGTATGACAATGGTCTGTCATGTCTGTGACTCAAGTTCCTCGTTTGGCTATGGAGTTTGTTCTGTCCCGGCTGTTAGATAATGTCTGCTCTATTTTTCAATGGGTGAAACAACGCTCCTGGATGAAAGATAGCGCTGGTATCTGCATTAGGAACTCATCTCTCCCCTTTAGGAGTCAGAGGAGACAGAGGAGAGACATTCTTCTTTCACCACCTCTTTTTTTATCTTCTATATCAGGAAAAAAAGGACTGTAAGCTGCTGGCACGTGCATCACATGGCCCGGTTCCAATGCCCAGTGAACTGTGTCCTTTCAGGTGCTTCTACACCCACCAGTTAAAGCAGTCAGGAGTGGGACAAACGTTACAAATCCTTGAGAGAGTTAAAAGGAATGTTCACTTTTTGTTTCTATATTCAATTTCCAGTTTTTTTTTTGTGTTTAATCTGAATTGTTTTTGAGGTCGTTGACTGGCTAGTAAATCTAAAATAATCTAAAACTTCACAAAGTGAACTATCCTTTTAATGTATGCTGGGTCTTTGGTATCCTTAGTCAGAAAGGTAGAGAAAAACGATTGTCAACAGAGATACACTATATCACCCCTCTAATACCACAATACCACCCCTCTATTACACTATATAACCCTTCTATACCCCTATATCGCCACTCTATACTCCTCTATCCCAATACATACCCAATAATCCCATCTACCCCATATCACACCTATATAGCTAACCACCTTAAACATCTATTATCACCTATAAGTATAATACTCCTCTACAACCACTATATCACCCTCTATGACCCATTCTCATCTCATAACACTATTCCTCCTCACCCTATATCACCTTTACACCCTATATACCAATACGCCTAATACCTATATAACCATATGATCACTCTCTTACGCCGTCCCTAATACCTACTGATAATCACCCACTCTATACCCACTAATAATACACATACCCCTACTAATCACTTCCCCGTCTTATACCCTATATGCCACCATCTATATCCCTATAATCCCTTACCTATCTAACCACTATTCACCCCTTTATATCACTATATCACCCCTCATTACCCCTATATCCACCACTATAACTATATCACCCTCAACTACCTCTATATCACCCCTCATAACCACTATATACCCTATACCCTCATTCACATATCGCCACATACACTTTATCACCCCCATTACCTAATCCCCCCCTATACCCCCTAACCCTATATCACCCCTTTTATATCACTAATCACCCCTCTATCCTTTCACCCCCTATACAATCATCCAACCCTAATATCACCCACCATATAGTTACACCTCTTCAACCAATATACACACCTTATACTCTATACCCCTCTACTACCCCTCACTATCCACCTTAAGCAATGATCCCCTATATCACTTTATCAACCCTACTCTATATACACCATCATTCACCTATCACATATCACCCTCTAACCACTAAATAATCCAATTCACCTCTATCACCTACCCCTACTATCACCACCCTACTAATCACCCCAATCACCTCCTATACCACTATTACTCTATCACCCACTATCACCCACTCCTACCTCTATTCACCACTCTCGATATCAACCCCTCTTATACCACTATATCACCCCTCCATAACACTATATCACCCCACTATCACCCCTCCTATATCACTAATATCACCCCTATATCACCCCTCTATACCACGTATATTCACCACCTATATCACTATTCACCCCCTGCTATACCCCTCAATACACCTATATTCACTTTCCCCCCTTATACCCCTAAATCACCACCTATTATACACTATATCCACCCAACTATAGCCCTCTTACTCATCCTCTACATCCACTATATCACCCCACCTATACCCCTCTTATCACTCCTCTCATATCACTATTCACCCCTCTATACCACTATACTCACCCCTCCTATATCACCCCTCTATCCACCACATATCACCCCTCTATACCATATATCACTATGTCACCCCTCTATACCGCCTACAACCACCACCACTATCACTATGCACACCCCTTTACCCCTAAATGACCACCTATATACTATATCACCCCCATTATACCCCTATATCACCCCTCTATTACACTATATCACCCCTCTATACCCCTATATCACCCCGTCCTATACCCTACACCACCGATCAACTGTCACGTCCTCTATACCCCTAATCACCACCTATACCACCCATCTATACCACTATATTCACCCTTCTATACCCCTATAATCACCCCTCTATACACTAATCAGCCACCCTTAATCCTTATATCACCACCTAGATCACTCCTCTATAACCCTAAAGGCACCACTATATCACTATATCACCCCTCTAGGACACCAGCCTATACCACTTATATCACCCCTCTATACCCTATATCACTACATCACCATTAGTCAATGACTCACACCCACTCCTTGAAATCTCAAATCATCCCTTAGGATAGCCTCTGACTACCCCCCCCCCACTCCCCCCCCCCGAGGGCACTCCTATCCTCTACCCGCCCTAGGCATTTATCTTCTTACCCCCCTAGGCACTTGTGTAGATCTGAGAGGGATTGGATAGTTGTATGCAAACATGGCACTAGCTTACACCTATCCAAGATCTACACAAGTGCCTGGTGGGCTAGGGGTTGATTATTCTGATGGTGTGACAGCCCAACCTCTCCTAGTAAATTTAAAATAGTATTTAAAACAGTAATAATTCTTTTTACATTTCTTTAACTAGGAAAAGTTCAGTTAAGAACAAATTATTATTTACAATGATGGCCTACCCCAAGCAATCACGCCAGATGTGATACAACCGGAATCAAAACCAAGGACTGTAGTTGACCGCCTCTTGCACTAAGCATTTGCAAGTGCTTAGACTGCTGCGCCACTCGGGGAGTCCGGAATCTCCTGTTAGAAGAAGGACTCAGCTTCCCTTGAAAAAGGCCAAGACAAAAATGGTCGCCTGTGCGTTCAATTCCCATCAATAAATGTAAGAAAAAGCAAAGAAAAAGTTGAATATGTATAGCCTCTTCTCCTTCCATAGGGCTGAAACAGAGAACTCAGAGAAACAGTCTCGACTAAATGTTAATACATTACACATCTAAGGAGATACAGCGAGACCCCACAGCCATACAGCGAGAAACCACAGCCATTACACGAGAACCACAGCCATTACGAGCGAGAACCACAGCCATACAGCCGAGAACCCACAGCCATACAGCGAGAACCCACAAGCCACTACCAGCCGAAGACCCACAAGCCATTTACAGCAAGAACCACAGCCATACAGCGGAGAACCACAGCCATACAGCGAGACCCACAAGCCCATACAGCGAGGACCCACAGCCATACAGCAGACCACAGCCATACAGCGAGACCACAGCCATACAGCGAGAACCCACAGCCATACAAGCGAGACCCACAGCCATTACAGCGAACCCACAGCCATAACAACGAGACCCACAGCCATTACAGCGAGACCCACAGCCAGTTACAGCCGAGACCCACAGCCATACAACGAGACCCACAGCCATACAGCGGAAGAACCACGAGCCATACAGCGGAGCAACCACAGCCATACAAAACGAGAACCCACAGCCATACAGCGAGAAACCCACAGCCAATACACCGAGAACCACAGCATTACAGCCGAGAACCACAGCCATTACAGCGAGAACCACACCACTACAGCGAGAAACCACAGCCATTACAACGAGACCACAGCCATACAGCGAGAACCACAGCCATACAGCAGAACCACAGCCATTACGCGAGAACACAGCCATACAGCGAGAACCACAGCCATACAGCGAGAACCACAGCCATACAGCAGAGACCCACAAGCCATACAGCGCAGACCCACAGCATACAGCCTGAGACCCACAGCATACAGCGAGACCCACAGCCATACAGCGAAGACCCCACAGCCATACAGCGAGACCCACAGCCATACAACGAGACCCACCAGCAATACAGCGAGACCCACAGCCATACAGCGAGACCCACAGCCATACAACGAGACCCACACCATACAGCGAGAACCACAAGGCCATAACAGCGAGAACCACAGCCATGACAACGAGACCCACAAGCCATAACAGCGAGAACCACCCAAGCCATACAGCCGAGAACCACAGCCATACAGCGAAACCACCAGCCATAAGCGAAGAACCACAGCCATACAGCGAGAACCACAGCCATACAAACGAGACCCCACAGGCCATACAGCGAGAAAAGAACCAACCAGCCATTACAGGCGAGAACCACAGCCTACCAGCGAGAACCACAGCCATACAGCGAGGGGGGGGGGGGGGGGGGGGGGGGGGGGGGGGAGGGAGGGGAGGGGGGGAGGGGGGGGGGGGGGAGGGGGGAGGGGGGGGGGGGGGGGGGGGGGGGGGGGGGGAGGGGGGGAGGGGGGGGGGGGGTGGGGGAGGGGGGGGGGGGGGAGGGGAGGGGGGAGGGGGGGGGAGGGGGGGGGGCGGGGGGGGGGGGGGGGGGGGGGGGGGGGGGAACCACAGCCATACAGCGAGAACCACAAGCCATACAGCGAGACCCACAGCCATACAGCGAGACCCACAGCCATACAGCGAGACCCACAGCCATACAGCCCGAG
Organism: Salvelinus sp. IW2-2015; assembly: GCF_002910315.2. NCBI lineage: Eukaryota > Metazoa > Chordata > Actinopteri > Salmoniformes > Salmonidae > Salvelinus > Salvelinus sp. IW2-2015. The sequence continues at coordinate 236,214 of NW_019942723.1, read as the reverse complement.
CACCCACAGCCATACAGCGAGACCCACCACCATACAGGCGAAGCCCACAGCCCATACAACGAGACCCACAGCCCATTACAGCGAGACCCACAGCCAGTACAGCGAGACCCACAGGCCATACAACGAGACCCACAGCCATTACAGCGGAGAACCACAGCCAGACAGCGAGAACCACAGCCATACAACGAGACCCACAGCCATACAGGCGAGAACCACAAAGCCATACAGCAAGAACCACAAGCCATACAGCTGAGAAACCACAGCCATACAGCGAGAACCACAAGCCATACAGCGAGAACCACAGCCATTTACAACGGAAGGGACCCACAGCCATTACAAGCGAGAACCACAGCCATGACAGCGAGGAACCACAGCCATACAGCAGAGAACCACAGCCATGGACAGCGAGAACCACAGCCAACAGCGAGGGAACCCACACAGCCCATACAGCGAGACCCACAGCCATACAGCGAGACCCACAGCCATACAGCGAGACACCCACAGGCCAATGACCAGCGAGACCCACAAGGCCATTACAGCGAGAACCAAGCATACAGCCGAGCAAACCACAGCCATACATTATCTATGTCACAAAAAGAGAGTACCGCAGGGACTTCAAAACAGTTGTGTATAGGAGAAGATTTACTGGTAGTGGCTGAACACAGGGACCGCTCACAAGAAGAAACAGGTGCTGTCAGGGGAAACTTGTCAGTAGGAGTATATTACCCATCCAGGGAGAGACAGTGAAACTATCAGCTAGGATGATATTACCCAGGCCAGGAGAGACCAGTTTGAAACTTAGTCAGTAGGCAATTATATTACCCATCCAGGCAGAGACAGTGAAAACTAGTCAGAGGATCTATATTACCCATCCAGGAGAGACCAGTTGAAACGACAGTCAGTAGGTGATTATTACCCAATCCAGGAGAGGGACAGTGCAAAACTACAGTTCAGGAGGATTATATTACCCATCCAGGAGAGATAGTGAAAACTAGTCAGTAGGATTATATTTTACCCATCCAGGAGAGGACAGTGAAACTGACAGTCAGTAGTATTATATTACCCATCCAGGAGCGACAGTAAAACGGAGGTCAGTTAGGATTATATCTACCCATCCAGGAGAGACAGTAAACTAAGTCAGTAGGATATATTACCCCATTCCAAGACAGCGACAGTGAAACTAGTCAGTAGATTATATACCCATCCAGGAGAGCAGTGAAAACTACAGTCAGTAGGATTATTATTACCCATCCAGGGCAGCGACAGTGAACTAGTCACGAGGATTATATTACCCATCCAGGAGAGACAGTGAAACTACAGTCAGTAGGATTATATTTACCCATCCAGGAGAGCAGGAAACTAAACAGTTCAGTAGGATTATATTACCCATCCAGGAGAGGACAAGTGAAACTAGTCAGTAGGATTATTATTACCACCAATCCAGGAAGGACAGTGAAACTACAGGTCAGTAGGATTATATTACCCATCCAGGAGAGGACAGATGAAAACTACAGTTCAAGTAGATTATATTAACCCATCCAGGAGAGACAGTAAAACTACAAGTCAGTAGGATGTATATTTACCCATCCAGGAGAGACAGTGAAACTAGTCAGTAGGATGTATCATTACCCATCCAGGAGAGACAGGAAACTACAGTCAGTAGGATTATATTACCCATCCAGGAGAGGGACAGTGAAACTAGTCAGTAGGATTATATTACCATCCAGGGAAGACAGTGAAACTACAGTCAGTAGATTATATTACCCATCCAGGGAGAGACAGTGAAAAACTACAGTCAGTAGATTATATTACCCATCCAGGGAGAGACAGCTGAAACTACAGTCAGGTAGGATATATTTACCCATCCAGGAGAGACAGTTGAACTTACAGTCAGTAGGAATTATATTACCCATCCAGAGAGCAAGACAGTTGAAACTAGTCAGTAGGAATTATTTTACCCATCCAGGAGAGGACAGTTGAAACTAGTCAGTAGGATGTATATTACCCATTCCAGGAGAGGAACAGTGAAACTACAGGTCAGTACGGATTATATTACCCATCCAGGAGAAGACTGTGAGATACACAGCTATCCAGAATCTAAATATCAGTAACTAGTGAACAGTTTATGTTGGGAATAGGGTTCAAAGCTACCACTGGAGGCTTAACCAGCTTTAAAGCACTGATTGACATTAAGCCGTGGTGAGCATAGTGTGTTTGTGTGCTGTGTGTGTGTGTGTGTGTGTGTGTGTGTGTGTGTGTGTGGGTGTGTGTGTTGTGTTGTGTGGTGTGTGTTGTTGTGTGTGTGTGTGCTGTGTGTGTGTGTGTGTGTTTGGTGTGGCGTGTGCGTGTGTTGTCAATTGGTGACTGACATGGGTTACCAGTGTTGACACCCCCAGCAGTAAAAATGATTCTGAGGTTACTGGGAGTTAGGAGGAAAGCCTGTTAGGGCTCCTCTTCATGCTCTAAAATATGAACACACACAACTAAGATATGAACCCACACACAACTAAGATATGAACACACACAGCTGAGATATGAACACACACACAGCTGAGATATGAACACACACACAGCTATGAACCACACACACAGCCTATGAACCAATACACAGCTGCAGATATGAACACACACACAGCTGAGATATGGAAAAACACACACAGCTGAGATATGAACATTCACACAATCTAAGATATGACACCACACACAACTAAGATTATGAACACACAGCTGAGACATGAACCACACACACAGATTGCAGATATGAACACACACACAGCTGAGATATGAACACATCACAGCTGAGATATGAACACACACACAGCTATGAAACACACACCCAACAGCTTGAGATATGGAACACACCACACAGCTGAGATATGAACACACACAGCTGAGCATATGAAACACACACACAGCTATGAACACACACAGCTAAGATATGAACACCACACACAAGCTATGAACACACACACAGCTGGATTATGAACACCACACAAGATATGAACACCACACAGCTAAGAATTGACACACACACCAGCTATGAACACACACCACAGCTGAGATATGAACACCACCCACACAGCTATGAACACACCACAGCTTGAGATAGGGAACCAAAAAAAACCCCCCACCCCACGCCCCCCCAAAACCCCCAAGCCTTATTGGGGGAAACCCCACCAAAAAAAACCACACAGCTAAGATATGAACACACACACAGCTATGAACACACACACAGCTAAGATATGGAACACACAACACAGCTGAGATATGAACACACACACAGCTTGAGATATGAACACACACACAGCTTGAGATATGAACTGACAACACCGACCCAGAGGGACTGGGTGATCTCGCTTCTCCGAAGCCGTCGTGAGTTTTGGTCTTTAATCAGGTTCAACACTCACAAGGCGGCGTTCTGAAGAGCCAGCGCAGAAGCTGTCAAGCAATTTGACATGGGCATCTTCAGTCTCTCCTTGTCCCATGTCTGTAATCCCCAAGACCACCATTCATCTGTTCCCTCTTCAGGCCACAATGGACTACCACCCTTGTAGCACTCACAGGTCTGTGTATCCCCAGGCACCACCATCATTCTGTTCCCTCTAAGGCTTCATGCCACAATGACTACCAACCCTGTAGCACTCACAGATCTCTCTCGACTATATCACCCCTCTAATACCACAATACCACCCCTCTATACCACTATATAACCCTTCTATACCCCTATATCACCACTCTATACCCCTCTATACCAATACATACCCATATATCACCCATCTATACCCCTATATCACACCTATATAGCCCATTAACACCCCTCTATACAACTATATCACTCCTCTACACCACTATATCACCCCTCTATACCCATATATCACTCCTCTACACCACTATATCACCCCTCTATACCCATATATCACCCTTCTACACCACTATATCACCCCTCAATACCCCTATATACAACTATATACCCATAGATCACTCCTCTATATCGCCACCTATACCACTATATCACCTCCCTATACCCCTGTATCACCCACCTATACCACTATATCACCCCTCTATATCACCCCTCTATATCACTATATCACCCGTCTATACCCCTATATCGCCACCTATATCACTATATCACCTCCCTATACCACTATATCACCCACCTATACCACTATATCACCCCTCTATACCCCTATATCACTATATCATCCCTCTACATCACTATGTCACCCCTCTATACCCCTAAATCACCACCTATATAACTATATCACCCCATTATACCCCTATATCACCCCTCTATACCACTATATCACCCCTCTATACCCCTATATCACTACATCACCATAGTCAACTGACTCACACACTCCTTGAATCTCAAATCATCCCTTAGGATAGCCTCTGACTACCCCCCCCCCAAGGCACTCTTATCCTCTACCGCCCTAGGCACTTTGATCTTCCACCCCCCTAGGCACTTATGTAGATCTGAGAGGATTGGATAGGTGAATGCAAAATGGCACTAGCTTACACCTATCCAAGATCTACACAAGTGCCTGTGGGCTAGGGGTTGATTATTCTGTGTGTGACAGCCCAACCTCTCCTAGTAAATAAAATAGTWTTTAAAACAGTAATMAATTKTTTTTACYTTTKTTTAACTAGGAAAGTCAGTTAAGAACAAATTATTATTTACAATGATGGCCTACCCCAGCCAATCACGGCCAGATGTGATACAACCTGGAATCAAACCAYGGACTGTAGTGACGCCTCTTGCACTAAGATGCAGTGCCTTAGACTGCTGCGCCACTCGGGAGTCCGAATCTCCTGTTAGWAGAAGGACTTCAGCTTCCCTTGAKAAAGGCCAAGACAAAATGGGTTCGCTGGTTCAATTTCCATCAATAAATGTAAGAAAAAGCAAGAAAAAGTTGAATATGTATAGCCTCTTCTCCTTCCATAGGGCTGAACAGAGAACTTAGAGAAACAGTCTCTACTAAATGTTAATACATTACACATCTAAGGAGATACAGCGAGACCCACAGCCATACATATCTATGTCACAAAAGGGAGTACCGCAGGGACTTCAAAACAGTTGTGTATAGGAGAGATTTACTGGTAGTGGCTGAACACAGGGACCGCTCACAGAGAAACAGTGCTGTCAGTGAAACTAGTCAGTAGGATTATATTACCCATCCAGGAGAGACAGTGAAACTCAGTAGGATTAGTTACCCATCCAGGAGAGACAGGGAAACTACAGTCAGAGATTATATACCCAGTCCAGGAGAGACAGTGAACACTATCAGTCAGTAGGATATATTTACCCACCAGGAGAGACAGTGAAACTAGTCACGTAGGATTATTTACCCATCCCAGGAGAGACAGTGAAACGTACAGTCAGTAGGATTAATATTACCCATCCAGGAGGACAGGAAACTAGTCAGTAGAGATGTATATACCCATCCAGGAGAGACAGTGAACTACAGTCAGTAGGATATATTACCCATCCAGGAGAGACAGTGAAACTACAGGTCCAGTAGGATTATATTACCCATCCAGAGAGACAGTGAAACTACAGTCAGTTAGGATTTATATTACCCATCAGCGAGAGACAGTGAAACTACAGTCAGTAGGAGTTATATTACCCACCCAGGAGAGAACAGTGAAACTAGTCAGTAGGATTATATTACCCATCCAGGAGGACAGTGAAACAGTCAGTAGGATTATATTACCCTTATTTCCAGGAGAAGACAGTTGAAACTACAGTCAGTAGGATATATTACCCATCCAGGAGAGACTGCTGAGATACACAGCTATCCAGATCTAAATATCAGTTGGAACTATGTGACAGTTTATGTTGGGGAATAGGGGTTCAAAGCTTACCCCCTGAGGTTAACCAGCTTTACAAGCACTGATGACATTGCTTGGTGAGCATAGTGTGTGGTGTGTGTGGTGTGTGGGTGTGTGTGTGTGTGTGTGTGTGTGTGGTGTGTGTGTGTGTTGTGTGTGTGTGTGGTGTGTGTTGTGTGTGTGTGTGTGTGTTGTGTGGTGTGTGTGTGTGTGTGTGTGTGCGTAACGCGTGTGTGTCAATGGTGAACTTGACATGGGTACCAGTGTTTACCACCCCAGCAGTAATAAATGATTCTTGAGGGTTACTGGGAAGGTTAGGAGGAAAGCTGTAGGGCTCCTCTTCATGGCTCTTAAAATATGAACACACACAACTAAGATATGAATCACACACAACTAAGATATGAACACACACACAGCTGGAGATATGAAACACAACACACAGCCTGAGATATGAAACCACACACAGCTATGAAACACACACACAGCTATGAACACATACACAGCTGAGATATGAACACACACACAGCTGAAGATTATGGAAACACCACACAGTGAAGATATGAACATTCACACAATCTAAAGAAATATGAAACACACACACATACTAAGGATATGAACACAAACAGCTGAGACATGAACACACACACAGATGAGATATGGAACACACCACACAGCTGAGATATGAACACACACAGCTGAGATATACAACCTAGAACACACACAACAGCTGAATATGAACACACACACAGCTGAATATGAACACACAACAGCTGAGATATGAACACACACACAGCTATGAACACACACGCTAAGATATGAAACACACAGCACAGCTATGAACACACACACACAGCTGGGATATGAAACACACACACAGATATGACACACACAGCTAAGATATGAACACACACACAGCTATGAACACACACACAGCTGAGATTATGAACACACACACAGCTATGAACAACACACTGAGAATATGAACACACACACAGCTATGAACACACACAGCTAAGATATGAACCAGACACACAGCTATGAACACACAACACAGCTAAGAATATGAACACACACACAGCTGAGATATGAACACACACACAGCTGAGATATGAAACACACACACAGCTGAGATATGAACATACACACCGACCCAGAGGATGGGTGATCGTCGCTTCTCCGAAGC